>NC_081345.1:76720986-76732170 GCF_029784015.1 Lycium ferocissimum
GATCATTGGTGTTGGCTTTATTGTATGTGGTTGATTTGGATGTAAATGAAATGCCGTCGAATTATGTAGAAAGGAGTTACTAACATTAGAATACATTCGAGTTAATTGTTGATGTTGTTAATATGGTTGTTGGTATTGTTGTTGATGATTTGGCCGAGTTGAATTCTCGGGGTTTGTTGAATCTATAAAGGAAATGCTGTCAATTTACAAATGAAGTCTTAGCTTAGGATTGGATTCCTAAGTACCTACTAGCTAATGTTTGGTATCTAATGACATTGTTGTAGATCTTGGGAAGCCTGAGACTTAAGTTCGGACTAGCTTAGGAAACGGATGAGGTATGTAAAGCGTATCCCTTCTTTCTTTTGGCATGTCTTAGATGTAAGTAAGATACGATACGAGCTTTGGGGTAACTCTATTCGTAACTTCCGAGCATGTCTACGATTCCTATTCACTTCTTGATATTAGCATTCTTAATATAGTCGGGCTATTGCCCTCGAGTCCTTGTATGATTGGATAGTACATAAGGCATAAAGAAAGATCCTATTCCTAAAGGGTTCTATAATGAATAATGTCCACTAACTTTCCTGACAAACGGGCTCCATTTGCTTTGATACGTTCGCAGAGGATTCTATGACGAGTAATGTCCGTAACTTTCCTAAAGCGGGCTCGGATTGGTTTGATACATGTCTATGATCCCGAGACTTTCCTTAATATAGTTCTAACGACGCTAGGAAAGAACTTAGCATGACTATTGTCTTAACCCTCGAGCGTTGGTTAGTCTACTTATCTATCGAGTCTCAAATATGATTTATATGCATATGATTACTCATTACTCTACTTATGCATTCTGTTGCTACATCTTTCACCGAGCCTCGCTAGAGGGCGAGATAAAAGATATATATATATATATATGTTATGATGTGTTATGGCGTTATGATGTGTTATGGTGTTATGATGTGTTATGGCGTTATGATGTGTTACAGAGTTATGCTGTGTTACGGAGTTATGCTGTGATACGGAGTTATGCGGTGTTACGGAGTTATGCTGTGTTCTGGAGTATGATGTGTTATGGCGCCAAAGACGGGGTGGCGACCATGTTCACCGAGTCTATAATGGGCCGGATATGTTTTATACTATTGATATGCATGATTTGTGTTTCAAAAGTAAGCATTTTGGTATTCTCGTTACGTACTTGTTTACGTAATCCTTATTTCGGTTATGATCGGTTTACCGTATTTCATGCTTTACATACTCGGTACATACTTCGCATCGACCCCCCTTTCTTCGGGGGTCGTTACCATGCACGGTACGAATAGGCCGCTTACGGGGATCCGGCCCTAGGATATCCGTTACATGTCTTCGAGCGCTCCCTTGTTCCGGAGCCTATTGTTATATCCCGCATTTCAGTGCAATAGGATAATTCGAGACAATCGCGGGAGGACGACAAGCAAGGCTACATTTTTATTTGGATAAGCATATTAATGACTTATGACGTATTTAAGCGTAAATTTTAAGAAAGGTTATGGCATAAAAGGAAAATTCACTATGACCGAGTGCGAAATATGGAGAAAGAAGAAGGGCAAATTTGGAAACGTGGGAAAAAATTGTTTCATGAATTGCAAGAACTAGCCAAATAATGGGCTTGAAATTTTTTTTTTTAAGAAAATTTGGAAGTGCTCCACCGGCAACGGACTTGGCCAAACCCGTATAGGGATTTAATTTGCTCCATTAAATAGATGACTAAGTCATCTTTCTCTCAACCCTCTAGAAATTTCATGAAATAAGAAGAAGAGAAAAAGAAGGAGAAAAATCCCGAGTGCCTTTCGCCATAGTGAAAATTTCCAAAAAAATTTGCAAAAAATTTCTCCTGCAAATTATTTCTTACTAAGAAGAGGGTGCCTAACAAAGGTGGAGTATTCATTTGGGCAGAAAGACTCATATTCATACAAGTTGGCCAAGAGAAGGGTTGTAGAAAAAGGTAAGAACTCACTTTCTTTATGTTATGGATGGTTTTGTGTGTTGTGCATGTTGTAGGGTGTGAAGTGAATGAAATTTATGTGTTATGGAAGTCCATGTGTGTGGCCGTGTGTGGGAGGGATATAGCCGTCCATGTGTGTGCATGTGTAGAAGTTATGTTTAATCATTGTATTTAGTGTTTGGGTGTTATTGTTGTGGATATTATGTGGAAAATGAAAGTTGAATGAGTTTGGAGAAATTGTAGTTGTGCATGTGTGTGAAGGCCGTGTAGTGTGTGGCATGTATATAGTCGTGTGTGAGTTGTATGGTGAATGGATAGCGAGCACGTTTTATTTAGTATGTTGGCCGTTGTGTTGTGGGACTTGTGTTATAAACGAAAGCCTAATGAGCTTGGTGAAATATTAGTAGGTGAAAACTTGTTTTAGAAGTTATATGAATGGAATGTAACGTACCTGTATGCATGAAAGACAATATGATTAGTATGGTGTTGTTGGAATGTAGATTATGAGGTTGTTATTATTTTCATTGAAGTTGGAAAGTTTTTGGAAGAAGTAGTAAATTGATTGAATATGGAATTGTTAGTATTGTTGTTGAGTTGTGTTAATAGTTTAAATTTCGTTTGAATTAGGGTTGTTGTTGATTGAAAACTTGCTAAGTTGAATGTCGAGGATGGTACATTTACAGGAGAAATGCTTCGAAATTTAGGTAGCCAAGCATTACCTTAAGATTTCAACCCTAAGTGTCCTAATAAAATTTTGGTAAACATGACCAATTTGCGATTTTGACGAAATTGCAACGAAGAATTTGGAATAGCTAAAGGAGCGAAAGAGGTATGTAAGGCTTCACCTTTCTTTCTATGGCATGTCTTAGACGTACTAAGTTGGATACGGGCCTCGGGGATCATTCTTCTTCTCGAAATCCAAGATTGAAATTCGCTACTATTCACTCAGTAGAATTGAACTAGAAATGGTGCAGAATGTTGGAAAACCTCTTAAACCTCACAGAACTTGCATAAATGAGACCGATTACTACAAAACTCTCATAAGTAATGTCATGAAACGTATTACACGTAAATTGTGTGCGCCGCCTCACTTGACAGAAGGGTGGGCCCATTATTCCCGGATTTTCCCTATTACTCCGTTTGACTTGTTTTGGAGTGGAACCACTTAAAGAAACCTTTGATCCTTGTCACGATCATCAAACGATAGGCACAGCATTTGTCACTAATGTAGATATGTCTATGACGATAGTGATAACGATAATGCTAAGAAAGAACATACGTCCATGATTCCTTGACTAAGGTGAAGAATATGATCATGTAATGATAACTATGGCATCGAAAATGGGTAAATGTCTACGATAGATATGTTGACGATGTGTTTTGCTATAAAAATGAGAACATGGAAATGTTAAACGATTCCTTAATATCTTAAGCTGTATTGTAAGGAATGACCGCTATAGAGGTCCTAAGCAAAATGAAACCATACTTTATGACACTTTTTACTTGTAACCTCGTCTTATGATACATGTATATGTGCACGTATATGTATATGTATATGTATAAGGATATGTATATGTAAATGTATATGGGGGAAGGGAAAGGGCAAGCCGTGTCCCCGATTCGGTGGCTTATCATCCGGACGCGGGATGCCGGACGCGGGATATGGGAGAGCCGTACGCGGCGTACGTATATGGCGGTGATATATATGACATGTTGTGTTGGGATACCGTTGGGGAAGGGGTGGGAGAGACGATGCATTCGGCGTATAAATGTAAGAAAGAATCATTTCTCGAAATGTGCTTTATTCTTGCGCGAAATGTATTGTTTATCGAAATGTCTTGTTTACGTACACGGGGATACGGGGCACCGTGTTCGAAAAAATGGGCTAAGTTTGCGTGATATACGCCTACGGGGCATACACACATACGAGTTACTTCGCACTAGGATAAGGCTACGTATATCTACTCTGTCGGGACTTATACTCTATATTCATTTACTATGTTATCATTTATGCCTTACGTACTCGGTACGTTATTCGTGCGCGTCCCCTGTGGACGACCGCGTTTCATGCCACGCGTCGGTCGAACGGTGATTTTGGTTCTTAGAAGCCTTACGCAAAGCACTCGACGGCGCTCCGATTGTTAATTGAGCCTCGTTCCTCGGGGTACTATTTTGTGTATATATATATGCGGGCACGACGACTCGGCCCCTTCTTACGTATATGTGTACTATGTTTAGAGGCTCGTAGATAGATTTGAACAGTTAGATGTTTGCATCTTGGGTTATTGTATAGCGTGATAGCAAAGTTTATTATTCCATGTTTATGATGACGCTACTAATGTAAATGTTCTGTAACGAAAAAAAATGGCACAGCTCCTATGGCCCACTTGATAATGAGAATAGGATGCGAGATAAGGGGTGCTCAGTACAAGTATCGGGTTCCCGTCACGGCCCCTAGTTGGGTCGTGACACCTATATTTTGGTACAGACACTTTCGTTGTATATATATGTCTATTCAGGGGGACGGTGGGGCCCTGTCCCGTCATATGATACTGTCGCTACTCTTAGAGGTCGGTAGGCATATGTGTGGGTTGTGAATAGTTACGATTTCGTTGTGTCCGTATGATTTATGTTTTGGACGTCCCCGTTCATGATGTGTGCCTTGTGCGTGTATATATGTTTTAGGATGTTGTGTATATTATGACAGCCTTGCCGGCTTATGTGCGGTATGGGTATATATATATATGCGACAGTTTTGAGATGACGTCTTGCTTTTGTATATGTATAAGTTCTTATCATGCTAGCTGTGGACTGGTTATAGTTGACAGGTGCGTACGAGTGTCCAGCTCGGGCACTAGTCACGGCCTACGGGGTTGGGTCGTGACATTTTTGGGGTAGTTGAGAGCTCCCCGGAGGAGCAGACAAGCTCCAAAGTTGAAACCCAAGGCAAAGGAAATTAATGCGGATTTCAAGGTACAATAGCTAATCTTAACTCTCTAAGTAATGTGAATGACCATATTGTTGAAATAAGTGTGAATGATGGCTTTTCCATAATCGAGCTTAATGAGTCTTTGCCTTGTGATGATCTTAGTACTATAATGACAATCGACAATGTAGTTGAAAAGGATGGTCCAACACTAGTTCATCCTATTGATGACTATCTTGACTCTTCCTTTGAGTTCAAGTTGTGTCCACCTAGTGTTAATCCTCTTGATATGCATGTTAGTACATTGTCATGTGAATTATTAGTGCACCCACTAGTTGATCCTAGCGATGACCGAATTGATTCTTCTAGCAAGATCAATTTGCGTCCAACTAGTGTGGTTGATTGTGTTGATCAATTTGTTTGCTATGAAAATCCACTATTTGAGGAACCTTTTGATATGCTTAATGACCCTCAATTTAGTGATGATGTTGGTACAATTGATCATTTACCTAGTCGTGTGCATGAAAGTATTGTGGAAAGTGACCGTTGTCTTTATGAGAGTAGAATTGCATGCTTTGATACTTCAATGTTAACTGATCCTTCTCTCTTTATAGATAATGCGTTATTTGATATTGACATGACTATTGGGAATGATGAACCTAGTGGGATGTTTGGTAATATTGAGCATTTGGTTTCTTTTGGAGACTATACTGTGATATGTAACCCACTATGGAGTGATGACACTCTTTCCCATGATGGAGATCTTCCTTTGAAGGATTGTGATCCATTTATGGGGAAGGAAAGTGTTACAAAGGAAGGTGATTCTTGTCTAAAAATTGAAAATTCTTCCTTTCATGTTCAACTTCATAATAGCCTATTGAATGATCTTATTCTTGAACCTAATAGTGAGGCTACATTGGGGGATGACATAGATGAGGAAGTTGTCTTAAGTGATACCTTTCTTTATTACTTGTTTGCATATGATAACACTCTTATTTGTGTTGGGGGTGCATCTTATGTTGGGGAAGGTACTTGTGGGCTAGTTGGTTATTTTATTGATCCTAGTAGGTGGCTATACTTCCCATTTGACCCGGGTGTTACCTTGTTGTATTTAGGAACACCTTGTTTGGAAAATGAGTTCCCATGGTGCATCATGTCAAATAGAACCAATGTAGTATTACATGCTTCGTATTTTGCATCTATTCGTTGTATTACTTCATCCTTATGTCATGAACCTTAGAGGAGTCAACTTCTTGATACCTCGTGTGTGCCAATGTTATTCATGATTGTCATTGATGTGTGGTTGTACCACAAAGTTGTCCATCCTTGGCATGTATGTGTGGTTGTTACTTTGTGCGCTAACCCTCAATCCTTGAGGAGTATGTTTTCGTATATCTTCCCTTGGGTTTTTCTAGGTTTGGATTCGAGAATGAATCCTTTTGAAAAAGGGGAGGATGATATGATCCTACTTAGCACACTTCATTTCACAAGACGTACATTCAAGGAAGAAATATGAGACTTCAAGCTCTACAAGCTACATGGAAGATGAGGAAGTCGTTTGAGGCCTTTGGAGGCTCCTACAAGCCACATAAGATGGCTTATGATGTTTGGAAGGTGGCTTGGGAGTTGATTGAAGAAGAAGCTACTAGAAAGGGGACCAAATGCGCAAAGTGGCAAAACATGCAAACAGGGATATTTCTGCAAATTGGCTACACTTGCAAACTTGGACAAGATCGGGAGTTGGCTATTTGTGCAAAGAAGGCTAGGCTTGCAAGAAGGCCATGCATGCAAGGTTGATTAGAGGGCCATCTATGCAAGGAGGGGCGTGTTTGGCCATTGAAGGCCAATTCTTGAATTGAAGACTACACTAAGAAGACTAGCCAAACAAGGCCCTTGCCATTAAGGGTAGCATTGTAATTGCCTATTAGTCTTCTTTACTTAGCTTGTATATATAGCTTGTCTTTCATTTCATTACTTAGATTTTGATGATGAATATTTGAGTGATGATAGGATTATCATAGTTTGTTTAGCTAGGGTTTAGCTTAGTTTAGTAAATTGAATGGTGGATTCCATTATTGGTTTGTGAACCTTTTATGTCCATTGATATTCATGAAGAGATCGCCATTTGTGGATTCAAATTGAATCTCTTGCCTTGAATGTCAAATAGTAGTGGTTCTTTTAGGATCGGATTCAATTGGAAGGGTCTAAGTTTAATATACTTAGGTTTGTCCATAAGTTTTGGTTCTTGCTTTTATCCTCTATTCCTCATCCCCTTTTCTTTCATATCTTTAAATTCCGGATTTTGGATTGAATTGGTTCTTCCCCAATTCGATTCGTATCACCTGGGCCATCGTACGCATAATAAAGCTCAAAGAAAAGGTTATGAGTTAGAAATCACCATACTCACCCCTTACTTTATTTGGGTGGCGGTCGGTTCACTCAATGATACAATAAGTTTCGTTCACTCCGTCTTGCAGTACTTGGCTTCCTCGGAATTGACCAACTCCTATTCAATCTCCCAAATTATACAAAAGATGCTGCCTCTTCGGGATTAGAGTGAGATTATGGACTCAATAGTCGGACGACTCTTTTAATTGTGGCGCACTTGAGTCAAACAATTCACGACGAGTTAAACGAGAAAAGATTGAAAGAATTAGCACGGAAAAAGTTATAGCTCAAGAACTAGTAAAGTTTGAGTAGGTAATATTACTCAATGGATACTAGCTAGAAGTTATGTCACAAAGAAAGGATTATGAAGCTTCCCAATCCCCCTTAAAATGTGCAAGGCAGCCCCTTAAGTCTTACTAATTAATATCCTTTGACAAACTTGTCTTGGAATTTAATTACTACAAGTTTCAATGTAGCTTCTCGTCTTCCCAAAAGATGACTAGGGACTTGCACGCTTGACTTCTCGTTTTCCTAAGAGGTGATTAGTGTTACACCTCAAAAAAAAATTTCGTTAATGCACAGTGAATAGAATAACGAAGGGCATGAGGTATACTATATTTCCATAAGTAAGAAATAGCATTTGATGACCCTAATTGAGGTTTCAAAGACATTCGAGGTAAGAGAAGAAAGTTGCCGAGAAAAGGCAAGGTATACGTTATGTATCGAAAAGGATTTATGAGTACCGAATTAATGATGACTTAATGATATTTTGGAGAAGAGTTATAACGTCCCTTAGATTGTTAATGAGGTGCTAAACAAGTGTTAAGAAGGTTCCATAAGGATTGGAGATCGAACGAAGCGACGGAAAATCATTTCAGGGAAGTGGAGTTATACGACCACTTATACGGTCCGTATACGACCACTTATATGGTCCGTATAACTTTATACGGTCCGTATAACTTTATACGGTCCGTATAAGGGGTCCGTATAACTCCCAGTAGGGACATGATTTTCAGGGAGGTGAACCACGACCACTTATACGGGCCGTACAATATTGTACGGACCGTATAAGTGTCCGTATAGTACCCGACGGGCTGATTTTTAGCTTTTGTATAAATAGATTCCTTGGGTTCTTTTACTTCATTTTTCATCTTCTCCAAGTATTGAGAACTCAAAACCCTTATCTAAGCACATTCCACTCAAGTCCAAGAGAACACAAAGATCAAAAGACTAGAATCAAGTGTTTATGTGTTAGAAAGCTTCCAAGGGTTAGAGGACTACAAAAGATTCCATTGGAGGTGAACTAGGGTTTTGGTTCAAGTGAAGTATTTCCGCTCAAGGTTCATTCCTACACCATCTAAGGTAAGTTTTATGAAATTTCCATGTTGTTTAAGTTATTTAGGCATTGAAAGACTTGGATTGTAGAAGGAGATAGAAATGGGTCTTAAATGTGAGAATAGTGACATTTTTGAGTAGTAGCTTGGATTGAGTCATGAATCTTGATATGTTGTGATTATGATTATGTTATGAATGACATTAAGAACTGGGGGGATAAACATTGTATATGGGTGAACGTAATAGCGTGCTATGACCAAGGATATGGATGATTTGAAGTGAATTGAGAAATATGGATAATATAGGTGGACAAAGACTATTGTTATGATGTTGTGAATGTTATTATATATGTTTGGGAGTTGATATATGATATGGAGGAAGTCGTATAAATAAGGGAGGTCTTTGTCTAATTTTCTCTAGCTTTAGTCAAGTATGCTAAGCTATTGATTTTCTAATGTTAGTAGAACTACTGAATGAAGGTAGAAACGTGAGCATTGAAGGAGAACGTTCAAGCGATAGGATAGTTGAACGAAAAGGTATGTAAGGCTAACCCTTTTTTCAATAAGGCATGGTTCTTTGGCTATACACCTATCCTTTCATGAGCCTATAATGTCCTCCACATGATTCTATCTTTAAAGGCTACTAATCTCATGATCCTCGATATGTTACTATTGTACTAAATTCCTTATATGATGAGTAATCCTCTGGGGATAGATGTAATGAACGACGATAGTAATGATGCTAAAGATGCTTATGAGCTTTTATGTATATGTGTCTATGCATTATGATTATGAAACCCTGAGCTTATATGGCCGGGTAGAATATATGTATATTGCGCGCTGTTACATCCGGCAATTTTGCGTATTTGGAAAACTTGGAATTTACCTTGACTTGTAAGGAATGAAGTCAAGTTTGGATTTTTCTTAGTATGTGCATGTCGGTTATGGAAGTATGGATGCGGAGACGTTGAGTAAGGTTAAGGACAAGATGGGAATTTTGGAAAATTAGTTTCGGGAATTTCAAAACGAGATTTTAGTCAATTGGGCTCAAAGAAACAAAAATGAAAAATGAGGCCCAAATGAGAGGGTGACCGGCCATATGGCCTAGGCCCAACCCATGATTTTAATGAAATTTCCATGTGCTTAATTAATTATAAAGGGGAGCTAGTATGTAGAAGTTTCAAGAAAAATCAAAAGAAATCAAGAGAAAAAATAGGAAGAGCTCACGGCTCTAGAGAAAAGAGAGGAGAAAAGAAAAGAAGAAAAATTCTTGGAGCCAAATCCTTGGGTTCAAATTTTATTTCTTGTGGGATTATTACTAAGTGCAAGATTATCTACAACTTGGTATAATTATCTTGGCAAGAGGATAACTCTAGTGGCAAGTGAGAACTTGGAGGAAAGGTAAGGATTTCATGCCTTTGTTATGTTATGGAAGATATATGCATGTTGTAGTATGTGGAAATGATTAAAAAGCATGGAAATTTTGTGTATTAAGGGTATGTGCATGTTGGCCGTGAGTGGGTGTTAAGGTGTAGGGAATATGAATTGAATTTTATGTGGTAATCTAGTTGTAGTTATGGTGAAAATTGTATTGGAAATGAAAGTTGAATAAATTAGTGAAAGTTGGAAAATATGAGGTATGAGTGTGTTTTCATGTTGATGATGGAATGTGAATTAAATTTTGTTTAGTATGTTAATTATGTTGTTATGGTATTATGAAGTAAATAGAAGGTTTAATGAGTTAAGTTGGTGTTGAAGTTGGTTGTATGTTTGTTATGAGAAATTTATGTGATTTTTTTTATATAGTTTATGTAACTATGGAAATGAATTGTAAGATGTAAGTTATGATGGTTGTTAATGGAATTGAGAGGCGAAAATATGTTATGGAAGGTTATGTTGAAAAATTAGGAGTGTTGGACTAACTATGGCTTGGGTGGAAAGTTTGTATATTTCGTATATCTTGAGAATATATTGTAGAAATGTTATGAAATGATTCCGAATTATATTGTGATGATCTTGATTAGTAATGAATGAGAGCGTGTTGGTATTGATTTGAGGGTATGAAGTCGAAATGAGAATTTTTGTATTATGTCGGAAAGTAGACGAATTGTGTTATATTGTGATTTGTGGTGATTGTTATTGTTGTTGGTGTTGTTGTTGGGTTGTTGTTGGTTATTCTCGAGTCGAAGTCAAATTCTCGGGGTGTCACATTTATAGGGGAGGTGCTATTAAACTTGTAGCCAAGTATAAACCCAAGATTGAAATGTTAACTCTCATGAATAGTAAGCTGGTAAAGGTGACCATTTGCGGATTCTAAGGCGAAACGGGATTGAAGATATAGCGAGCATAAGACTTCCATAAGGTATGTAACGTTTTACCTATTTTTCATATGGCATGTCTTAAACCTACTAGGCCGAAACGGAACCTCGGATTAATTCTGCTCCTAGAAATTCGAGTTTGATTTTGAGCACTATTCATTAGTGTAATTGAATTACGATTCTTACATTTGGTCATAAGAATGCTTAAACCTCCATAACTTCCGCAAATGTATCCGAAAT
>NC_081345.1:76732270-76756242 GCF_029784015.1 Lycium ferocissimum
TTCAAAGGTCTTGAAAGAGATGACGAAATGTGGGAAATGAAATTAATGAAGTAAGTCCACATTTATATAATTGAACTTGTTTAGCTCATCGGGACTTCCACTGACACTTATACGGTCCGTGGAAGATTTCACGGCCCATATAAGTGGTCGTGGTTCACCACTGGCCAGACATCATCTCTACTGGGTGTTATACGGCCCCTTATACGAACCGTATAATGTTATACGGACCATATAAGTCGGTCGTATAACTCCTCTTTCCTGAAATGATCTCCGTCGTTCGTTTGATCTCCAATCCTTATGGAACCTTCTTAACACTTGTTTAACACTTCAACATCAATCTAAGGGACGTTATAACTCTTTCCCAAAGCATCATTAGAACGTCATTAACTCGATACTCGTATTCTCGTCCTAACACACAACATATGACTTGCTTTCCCTAACAACTTTCTTCTCTTACCTCAAATGTCTTGGAAATCTTAATTAGGACCATTAAAGGCTATTTCTTACTTATCAAAACATCATATTCACCATGCCCTTCGTTAGTCTATTAACTATACGCTAACAGGAAATTTCCAAGATGTAACAGCATCAAGCCTGTCTCCCTGGCCACCTGCGGGCATGACGCAACGTCCACAAACAAAAGGACGTCAGTATGAAGAATGTACTGAGTATGTAAATCATGATCAACATCATTATGAAAGCATATTAGAAAACATAAGAAATATCATAGGATAGGAGATAGTAGTGTCATCGTCATAAACACTTACTTGCTCTTCATAGAGACTTTCCATTTCTAATGCGCGATTGTGTACATACATCTGTATCCGTATCCGTAATCATATCCGTACTCATTTACATTTTGTATCCATTTTCGTATTCATATACATATTCATATTCATAGACATATCGTATACATATCCATATCATGTACATAGCATACCCGACCCTAAAGGTTCGGTGTTTCTCATACCCGGCCATGGCAAGGCTCGGTGAATATACATACCTAGCCCTACCAAGGCTCAAGGTCATCTATACCTAACTGCAGTGGTACACGCACAACATATATATATATTCTACCCGGCCATATAAGCTCGGGGTTTCATAATATCCATACATAGGCACATATACATAAAAGCCCATAAGCATCTTTAACATCATTACTATCATCGTTCATTACATCTACCCCTAGAGGATTACTCATCATATAAGGAATTTAGTACAATGGTAACATATTGAGAATCATGAGCTTAGTAGCTTTTAAAGATAGAATCTTTTAGAGGATATCATAGGCTCATAGAAGAATAGATATTTGGCCAAGGAACCATGCCTTATGAAAGAAGGGTTAGCCATACATACCTTTTCGTTCAACTATTCTATCACTAGAACGTTCTCCTTCAATGCTCACGTTTCTACCTTCATTAGAGTTATACTAACATTAGAAAATCGATATCTTGGCATACATGACTAAAGCTAGAGAAAATTGGACTGCATCTCATTTATTTATACAACTTCCTCCATATCATACATCAACTCCCAAAAATCTATAATATCATTCCTAACATCATAACAATATTCTTTATTCACCTACATTATCCTTATTTCTCAATTCACTCCCAATCATCCATATCCATGGTCATAGCACAAGATTATATTCATTCATATACAATGTCTATCCCATGTTCTTAACATCATTTATAACATAATCATAATCACAACACATCATGAATCATGACTCAATCCAAGCTTTTACTCAAAAATGACACTATTCCCACATTCATGACCCATTTTCTATATTCTTCTACAATCCAAGTGTTTCAACTTCTCAATACCTTAAACAACATGAAAATACCATAAAACTTACCTTAGATGGTGTAGGAATGAACCTTGGGTGGAAACACTTCACTTGAACAAAACCCTAGTTCCACCTCCACTTGGATTTCTTGTCTTGGATGAACTTTAATGGGTTTCTTACACTTGATTCACTTGGTTTGATGAAGTTGTTCACTAATATCCCTTGAATTCTTGTGGGAGAAGTGTGGAGAAATATTCTAGAGAGTTCTAGAGAGAAGGGGAGTGAAGAGGAAATAAAATGAAATGAACTTGGACCCCTTATTAATAACACAAAATCTGTCCCGACCAGTTTCTACGGACCAACATACGGTCCGTATAAATTATACTGACCGTATGTCTGGCCGTAGATTTGGTCCAGTGAGGTGTGCTAATCTGTGCTGATTATACGGCCAAACATACGGCTAGTATAATTTGTACGGCCAGTATTTTGGGCCGTATAATGCCAGTTCGTCCGAACTCATTCTCGTTGACTCGTTTGATCTCCAATCCTTGTGGAACCTTCTTGGAACTTGTTTATCACCTCATTAGAAATCTAAGGGATGTTATAAATCTTCTCCAAATCATCATTAAATTATCATTAACTTGTTACTCATAAATCCTTTCCGATACATATCGTATGCCTTGCCTTCTCTTGGCAAACTTTCTCCTCTTACCTCGAATATCTTTGAAATCTTAATTAGGGTCATAAAATGTCATTCCTTACTTATTGAAAAACCATATACTTCATGCTCTTCATTAGTCTATTGGCTGTGCATAAACGAAAAATTTTCCGAGATCTAACATTCTTTCTCCCTTAAAAACATTCGTCCTTGAATGTTAAGCACTCGGGAATTCTACGAAAATTTTGCCAGAGTTTCCCCTGTAATATGGCACTACCATCCTATCACAACAGCCCATAATAACAATACCTCACAGGGCCATAACATAATAGCAATAGAGTTTGGCCACACACGACCCAAATGCATAAAAAGGAAAACATACATACCTTATGATCTTGATGTCTCATCTTGGATCTCTTCTGAGGGCTGAAATAGGTGCGGGTACTTGGTTTTCATAATTTCTTCCGCTTCCCATGTCATCTCTTCTAGGTTATTGTTTCTCCATAAAACCTTAACTGAGGCCACTTCTTTGTTTCTAAGCCTCCGTACTTGCCTATCTAATATGGCAATGGGTACCTCTTCATAAATTAACTTTTCTGTCACTTGAACATATTTACTGGCAGGATCCTATTAGGATCTCCAACACATTTACGAAGCATCGAGACATGGCGGGTGAACCGACTTCGGATCGGAGGTAGATCTAATTCGTAAGCCACTTTGCCTACCTTGCGCACGATCTCATAAGGCCCAATGTATCGGGGACTTAACTTTCCCTTTTGCCAAATCTCATAACGCCCTTCATTGGCGACACCTTTAAGAATAGCCAATCTTTAACTTGGAACTCTAAGTCCTTTCGACGATTATCCGCATAGGACTTTTCACGACTTTTTTAATCGCTAATAGCCGACCTTGTATGAGCTTAACTTTTTCTATGACCTGCAGGACCAAGTCTGGCCCTATCACTTTAGTCTCTCCTACTTCAAATCACCCAATTGGGGATATACACTTTCGCCCATATAAATCCTCATACGGTGTCATTTGGATACTAGAATGATAACTATTGTTATAAGAAAATTCAATGAGTGGTAAGTGATCATCCCAATTACCTCCAAAATCCATCATACATACGTAACATATCTTCGAGTACGAATGGTACGTTCGGACTTGTCCCGTCGATCCGCGGATGAAATGTCGTGCTAAGGCTCACATGAGTTCCCAAGCCCTCTTGGAAGGACTTCCAAAATTAGCGTAAAGCGAGTTCTCTATCCGAGATAATAGATACCGGAACACCATGGAGTCGCTATCTCTTTAACATAAAGCTTTGCATAATCTTCTCGCCACATATGTAGTTACGACCGGTAAGAAATGAGGCGACTTCGTGAGTCTATCCACAATCACCCATATAGAGTCATATTACGTCGAGACGTGGGTAAGCACGTAATGAATTCATGTTAATTACTTCCCACTTCCAAGTTGGAATTTCTATAGCTTGCAACAATCCGTCCGGCTTTTGGTGCTCGATTTTCACTTGTTGACAGTTGGGACATTGAGCTACGAATTCCGCTATATCTTTCTTCATCCCAATCCACCAATATATAGAATTAAGATCATGATACATGTTATATCCCGTATTCTGTACATTGGGACAATCCGGATTAACTATGGTAAGTTAGGGACAAAACCATTCCGGGATGCAAAGTCGGGACTTTTGACTTTTTATTTCGTTTTGAGATATAATTTGTTCGTGAATTTGTTGCCATGGAACATTTAGGAAAATTTGGGACCAAAAGTGATATAATTGGAAGTTGCAAATCATGCAATTCTTGGCCCTTTGGCCGTGTGACTTTGGAAATGGTCCCACACATTTTGTGGACAAATTTAATTGGTCCAACACATGTGTGGGCCATGGACACTTGTATGACTTATATTAGTATGTAAAAGATGAATACTAAGTCATCTTTCTTCATTCCATACTTAGCAAAAAAATCAAGAAGTTGAAGAACAACTCCAACAACCATTCGGCCAAGAGAGGAAAAAACCAAGTCCAAATTGAGCCATCCCAAAAATATTTCTTTGATGCAAATCTACTAATTGGAGGTCCCTAAGTAGCGTGGAAGTGTTGTTTGGGTCATCAAACCATACGTTTTGTAAATCGCAAACCCTAGCCTCATTGTGAAGTTGAAGAAGAAAGGTAAGATTTAGTCATGTTTTATGTGTTATGAATGGTGTATGCATGTTTTAGTAGGTTGAAATGGATGAAAATCATGAAATATGGTATGTTGGAGTTGAGGCCATGTGTGTGAGGTATGGCCGTGTAAGTGTGTGGGTTGTGTTGAAGTGATGAATTGATTTTATGTAGCATGTTTAGTTGTGTAGTATGAAGAAAATAATGAGAATCATCAATATATGTATATGTGTAGTGTGGCCGAATATAGGTCATATTATATGACAAGAATGGATTAATTCTATTTGGAATTTTGAATGTTGTCGTTATGAATTCTATGTTGGAAATGAGAGTTTAATGACTCAAGATTGATGTTGTAATTGTATGGACTGATTTGGAGGTTATTGTGCATTTAATGTAATTTGTATATTTATGAGAATGACATTGTTAGAATGCGGATTGTTGGTGCAAATCATGATTTGGAAGTGAGGGATGTGTTATGGATGTGTTCTCGGGTTTGGGGACTGTTTTCGGGTGAGTTGGAGTATTATTTGGGATGTTTGAAATGTTGTATGAATTGTTTAAAATGTCTTTGAATATTGTTGGTATGGGTTCGGGTTAGTATTTGAATGTATAAGCGTTGATGTTGGCTTGAAGGTAGCCGTTGAATTGAATATAATGAATGTTGTTGGGTTATGTAGAAAGGGTATTTAATGCTAGAATGTGTTTTGAATTGATTATTGATGTTGCTAGGTTGGTTGTTGGTGTTGTTGTTGTGGATTTGGCCGAGTTAAATTCTCGGGGTTGGCATATTTACAGGGGAAATGCTGCCCAAATTTATGTAGAATTAAGTGTTAGTTTGAAATTAAATGCCTAAACGTCTATAGCTAATATTTGATATCCGTTGACGTTGTGTAGACCTTGGGGAGTTCGAGGCGTAGGTTGGCATTAGCTTGAGTTGGATTAGCTTTGAGAGCGATCGAGGTATGTAAAGCTCAATCCTTCCTTCTTTTGGCATGCCTTAGTTACAAATAGGCTATGACACGAGCCTCGAGGAAATTTAATTCTCGCAATCCGAGCATGTTTATGACTCTTATTCATTTCTTGGAATTCGTATGTTTGATATGATGAAATATTGTCCTTTATGTCTTTGGAATATTTGATTTTCAAATGTTGCATAAAAAGTTTCGTTTTTAAAGAATTCCGTAACTACGAACGCCGTATCTTTCACAGAAAGGCTCGGATTGCCTCGATATGTTCGTAGGAGGTTGTATGGCATATGATGATTATGTTTTTCATATGCGGGCCCGGCTCGGGTTGACACCCGTCCGTGGGTCCCGCGACTTTCCTTTGCGTACTTCTGATGACTTTTGAAAGAATATGATATGACTATTATTCCGATTTCAAGTAGGATTAGTTTACTTATCTTTTGAGTTTATAATAAGGATTCGATAACATATGATGACTTTAGATTTCATGGGCGGCCGGATTGATTTAACGATATGTCCGTGGTCCCCGAGATTTTCATTTGTAAAGTCCTAATGACTTGTTTTTGAACGAACTTAGCATGATTTCCATTTTTGACTCTCGAGTGTCGACTACTTGCTTGTCCATTGAATCAGTAATGTCGTAATGATGTATGTGCATATGATCCTGATACGTACTTACGATTTTCTAAAAGTGCTACTTGATATGTTCTCTAGTGATTTTCGGAAGGAACTTGACTTGACTATTGTTGAGCTTTTAAATGAGATTCCGTTTGGTTATTTTGTTGAGTCTGTGATGATGATTTGTATGCATACGGTTTCTCACTACTACGCTCGTGCGAACCGTTGGTATCCCTTTCGCGTCCGGGTCGTGGCATGTATTCGTGCGCGATTCTACAGTATGATTCACCGCGCCCCTCACTAGAGGGCCGGGGCATGTTATATGATATGATAATGATACGATGATATGGGGAGGTGGCCAGGATGGCATATGATGACTTCATTCACCGCGTCCCTCACTAGAGGGCCGGGGCACATTATATGTACATGATATGATAATTTTACTTACCGCGTCCCTCGGCTGTGGGCCGGGGCACGTTATATGTATGCACGTCGGTGGTTTTTACTTACCGCGCCCCTCGGCTGAGGGGCGGGGCACGTTATATCTATGCATGTGTGTACGAGATGATTTTCGACTCGTTTCCTCAATCCCATGATGAGCTGGATATGAAATTGATACGTATGATTTATGTTTCAAATGCAAGTGTTATGATTTTCTGGTTATTGTGCTACTTTTCTGCCCTCCTCATTTCAGTATGATTCTGTTTACGGTGTTCTATACTTTACATGCTCAGTACATATTCCGTACTGACCCCCTTTCTTCGGGGGCTGCGTTTCATGCCCGCGGTACGATTTCGGTGATGCGCCGGCGTAGGATTTCCTCGGCGGTCTTGGAGTGCTCCTTGTTCGAGCCCACCTTTTGGTACATATTCGTTCGTGGCATATGTATTTATTTGTTCGGGGTACGGCGGGGCCCGTCCCGTCATATGATTCTCGTTGGTACGTTTAGAGGTACGTAGACATATATGTGGGTTAGGCCTATTCTGTACATGTGTGTGTTTGTATGTTATATGTTACGGGCGATCCTATTCGCCGTGGCAGCCTTGTCAGCTTGCATTTGTATATGTTTTGGGGCCGTTGCGCCATTTGATAGCCTTGCCGGATTCTAATATATATATGTTTGGGTTTGATATGTGTTTGAGACCGTTTGTGATAATTTGAGACAGCGTCTGATATTGGTATACGCACAAGCCGTCTGTATGTGTTTCGAATTTGATGAATGTGTTTGGGTGCCCAGCTCGGGCACTAGTCACGGCCTACGGGGTTGGGTCGTGACAATACATTTTCGTTGCTCCGGGGTGGACAGAATAACGGGAGCAATGGGCTTCTCTCAATATTTGGTGGCGAAATCCTGCCACGTCAGGAACACATAATTTGCCCCGGCATCGGACAACTCCGTCTCCTGCAATCTCAAATGATGACTTCTCCTTCTGAGGAAGTGTATCTCTGTAATGCATTAGCGTAGGATCTTCGTATTGTCGCTCTTTCACTTTCACTACTAGCGACGAGGCCGAATTCGAATGGTAATTCCCCGAACACCGAGTCCACTACTCGAACTCCTAGGCTAGCTAGCCGCCGGAGCTCACGAGCCATTTTTCTTTTCTCTGATCGTACATCACACAAACTTCCCATGGATCTACGGCTAAGAGCATCAGCCACAACATTTGCCTTTCCGGGGTGATATAGGATATCAACATCATAATCTTTTAGCAATTCTAACCATCGTCATTGCCGCAAATTCAACTCTTTTTGCTTGAAAATATCAAGGCTCTTATGATCCGTATAAATATCCACATGAACACCATACAAGTAATGTCTCCACATTTTTAATGCATGAATCAACTAACGTACCAATTCAAGGTCATGGGTTGGATAATTTTTCTCATGTTTTCGTAATTGCCTTGAAGATACGCAATCACCTTACCATGTTGCATCAACACACGGCCTAGCCCAATGCCCGAAGCATCACAATAAATAACATAACCTTCCAATCCTCCGGAAGTGTCGGGATCGCGTGCAAGTCAATTTATCTTTTAGCTCTTGGAAACTACGTTCACAAGTATCTGTCCATTGAAACTTTGCTAATTTCTGGGTCAGCTTTGTGAGTGGCACCGAAATAGAAGAAAAACCTTCAACAAAACTCCTGTAATAACCTGCTAAGCCCAAAAAGCTACGAACCTCCGTAGGAGTTGTGGGCCTTGGGCAAGTCTTCATGGGCTCAATCTTTTGGCTATCTACTCGAATACCATCGGCTTAAACAATGTGCCCCAAAAATGTCACTGAGTTCAACCAAAACTCACACTTAGAAAATTTTGCAAACAACTCTCGAGTTTGAAGAACTCTAAGGACAGTACGCAAATGATCCGCATGCTCTACCTCGGATCTAGAATACACCAAGATATCATCTATGAATACAATCACAAATAAATCTAGGAATGGTCTGAACACATCGTTCATCAAATCCAAAAATACTGCCGGTGCATTAGTTAGCCCAAATGACATTACGCGGAACTCAAAATGGCCATATCTCGTTCTGAAGGCTGTCTTAGGGATATCTTTCTCCCTAACTCTCACTTGATGATACCCGATCTCAAATCTATCTTTGAAAACCATTTGGCGCTTGTAATTGGTCAAATAAGTCATCAATCCTCGGAAAAGGATATTTATTCTTAATCGCCACCTTACTCAGTTGCCGATAGTCAATGCACATTCGCAAGGAGCCATCTTTCTTTCGGACAAATAACACGGGTGCTCTCCACGGGGATGAACTAGGCCTAATAAAGCCTTTCTCAAACAAGTCTTTCAATTGCTCCTTCAACTCTTTCAACTTTGCGGGAGCCATTCTATAAGGTAGAATAGATATAGGCTTGGTGTCTAGCAACACATCAATAGCAAAACCAATCTCCCGCTCTGGAGGGAGGCCGGGAAGCTCTTCTGGGAATACATCCGAAAATTCATTCACCACGGGGATTGACTGAAGAGTCGGCGGTTCAGCTTTTACATCTTGAACCCGAACTAGGTGATAAATGCTACCTTTTGTGATCATTTTCCTTGCCTTGAGATAGGAAATAAACCTACCTTTTTGGTGACGAAACATTTCCTTTCCATTCTAAGCTGGTTCTCGAGAAATTGGAAACGAACCATTTTCATTCTACAATCAACATTGGCATAGCAAGAAGCCAGCCAATCCATGCCCATAATAACATCAAAATCCACCATTTTTAACTCATGTAAGTCAACCATCGTATGACGGTCACAAATCACAACTATACAACTTTTATATACTCGGCTAGCTATTACCGATTCACCAACGGATGTAGACACCTCAAAAGGTTTGATTGACTCCGATTTGACTCTAAACCGACCTGTAATATACGGAGTAACATATGACAATATGGAGGCCGGATCTATCAAAGCATATACATCATGAGAAAATACCGATAGTATACCTGTGACAACATTAGGAGAAGACTCAAGATCTTGGCGTCCAGCCAAAGCGTAAAAATCTAAGGCCTTTAATCGCTAAACCGGAGGCTTGTCCTCCGCATCTACCATGGCCGACCGGGGCATGTGAACCTGGCCCCATAGGGCGTATGGATGATGAAGATCCGGCTGTCGACCCTGAAGGCTGGGTCCTACCTCTACCACCAACTGAGGGGCAATCACGCATATTATGGCCTGGTCGCCCACATGAATAGCAAACCTCTGAACCCAATCTGCACTGACCCCAATGTAACTTCTCACACTGGGAACACCATGGCACGGGTGGTCTCGCCTGATCTGAATCACCCCTGAACTGAGATCCCGAAAAGCTCTGACTTGGCCTTGAATGATGGAGTTATCAAATCTGCGGCACGAAACCGTGGAGGGGCACTAGTCACAGAATGGCTTTGAATGCCTAGAAAATCGTTGTTCCGTGCTCGCCTTAAACTCACTCTCCACGGGACCCGAAGATCTAGGCCTTTTGTTATACCCTCTATCATGCTCACGCTACACTCTTTATTGTTGCAGGCTTTCTTCTAAATTCTCGAGCAGTACGGGCCCGAATGCGTGAAATATCCATGTTATCATGAAGGGACGCGACCAAGCACCTATCCATCAAATGTGGCCCTAGGCCTTTCACAATCCAAGGCGCTCGGTCACCCATATCCGCTACCATGGCCGAAGCATACCTAGCCAAAGAATCGTAAGCGGAGACTATACCTCTAAAGCACTCATGCTTCCTTGCCTTCAAATTAAGAACATCGGCTCTAGCTCGCCGAACTTCGGAGGCAAACAATGTCGGAGGAAGGTATCTACAAATTTTACCATACGGAGAGGCGCATTGGCTCCCCGTGAAGCCATCCAAACCGTGTACCAATGAACCGCAACATCCCTCAATCTATGTGATTCTAACTCCACCGATTCGGTGTCCGAAACATGTATCAACCGAAGTTGTCTCCTCAACATTCCATCAATAAAACCGAGGGTCCTCATCCGACTTTGATCTAAAGAATTCGAGGGTTCAAGCTAATAAAATCACGGCCCTTGCACTAACCGTAGCACCTTCCGTACTTTGCCGTCGAATACGGCGCAACCAATTGAGTAAGCAAATGAATAGCCTCTTTTACATCTTGGCTCGAAGCATTCGGTGGAGGAGCCGGGAGGCAGGCCGGAGCTAGGTCCGATGCCCCTCACGCTCCTCGCAACAGGCACCAAATGGGAGGACCGAGATCGAGCCGCATTTTGGGACTCACTTTCTCTCTCGGTCATTTGGTGGTGCTCTTGCACACCCCCGCTTTTCACATCCCTTGCCCTTTTTGGGTCGTCGTATCTTTCTTTACAGCATCTCTCGAAATACATAACACATGGTTAAACGGTAAGGAAGTTCTTATATCATAGCTCTATCGCATGATCTTATGAAGAAAGAAGGTCATTCATTCCTAAACTTCCTGCAGCCTCTTGTTTATAAGTGTGGCCCACAACACACCCATAACCAAGACTCTAATGGACACGGCTCGTAGACACACCCTAGGACAGAACTGCTCTGATACCACTTTTGTTACGACCCAACCGGAGGGCCGCGACGGTGTTAGAACCCGTATTTTTGTACATTGGAATAATCTGGATGTAATTATGATAAATTAAGGACAAAAATATTTCGGGATACAAGGTCGGGATTCTTGACCTCTGATTTTATTTTGAGATATAAGTTGTGCATGAATTTATTGGTATGGAACAATATTAGGAAAATTTGGGACCAAAGTGATAAAAATTGGAAGTGGAAAGTCATTCACAAATTCCATGTGGGCAGTGCATAGTGGATTGTGGTGCCCACACAACTTTGTGTCATCTTTTGAGTGGAACAACACATTGTGTGGGCCAAAAAACAAGAGATATTTTGGGGGACTTAAAAGATGACCACTTAGTCATCTTTCTCTCATTTCACATTCCCACACTTAGAAAATAAAAGGAAAGTTGAAGACTCTCCCTCCTTGGAGCTCTCGGCCAGCAGCTCCCATTATCACCCCCCATTTCTTGTCCTCCAAAATTTATTTTGATGATGAAAACCCATTATCTTGAGGCCTCTAAGTAGCGTGGAACCATCGTTGGAGCGATCAATCCACTATTTCTCATCTTTTGGAAACCCTAGGCTTGTGGAAGTTGAAGAAAAAAGGTAAGATTTGATCTTGTTTTTGCGTTATGAAGGTTATATTATTGTTGTAGTATGTTAAATTGGAGGAAAAATCATGAAATATGAAATGTTGGAAGTGAGTTGTGTATGTGGAGTTTGAGCCGTGTAAATGGGTGTTGTTGTGTTGTGATTGAATTTATGAATTAATGCCTAGTTAGTTGATTATGATCATTGTTAGGTGAAGAACGATTGAGAATTATCCATTTATGTATATGTGTAGTGTTGGTCGAAATGGGTCACATTATATGACAATGAACGAATGAATGTCGCTTAATGCTTTAGTCGTCGTCGTTATGAATTCTAGTTGGAAATGAGCATTTAATGACTTAAGATTGATGTTGAGATTGTGTGGGCTGGTTTAAGGCCTATTGTGCGTTGATGTAATTTGTATATTTTATGAAAATGATATCGTTATGTTGTGGATTGTGATACAAAACATGACTTGAAAATGAGGAAAGTAAAAGGGGCTGCTCTCGCTAGGGTCGTTTTGTAATGAATTTCATTGCTTTTGTGATGAATTTTGTGGCTGTTTGGGGCGTGCTTGTTATAAATTTCGTGGCTGTTTTGTAGTGACATTTTGGGTCGTTTGTGGTAATTTTCGTGGCTGCTCTTGTTGAGTCGAAATGCAGGATTATAGTTATGATTATGTACAATATATGTAGTATATTTGTTTGGAGTATGGGTCGTTCATGATGGTGGTCTAACATTGAAAAAGGAAATTCGGATAAACATAAGGAATTAGTGTATTAATCACTTTGTTGTTGTGGTTGTTGTACTCCATGATGTAAAAGAGAGTTACTATTGTTATTTCGCCTTTTCGAATTGATGATCGATGTTGTTAGGTTGGTTATTGTGGTTGTTGTTGCTGATTTTGAGCGAGTTAAATTCTCGGGATAGCCCTCGTTTACGGAAATCTTTGCCGAATTTTCTGTAGAATTTAAAGAATAGTTGGAATGAATGGCTTAAGTGCCCTTAGCTAATGTTTAGTATTCGTTGGCGTATTTGTAGACCTTGGGGAGCCCGAGGCGTAGATTGGGATTGACTTAGATTGGCTATCTTGGGGTGCGTACGAGGTATGTAAAGCAACCTTCCTTCTTTTGGCATGCTTTAGTTTTACATAGGCTAGATTAGAGCCTTAAGGAATTCCAAATTCGAAATCCGAGCATGATATGAACCTTATATAATTCTTGGCACTCTTATGCATGACTTGATAAGAATATGAACCATTATGTCTTCGAAAAGAAAAGAATCGTTTTCCAAATGTTGCTCCAATAATTTTTATAGGAGTTTGCTTGATGTATAATGGGTATGTTTTCATAGGCGGGCTCAGTTCGGGTCTATACTCGTCCGTGGGTCCCGCGACGCCCTTTTATGTGAATTCGATAACCTTTGAAACAAAAGTGATAATTATTATTCCGATTTCGAATATGACTATTTTACTTATCTTTTGGATTTATGATAATAATTTTATGCATATGATTACTCACTACTCCGCTCGTGCCTACTATGATATCGTTCGCCGATTCCCGGGCCGGTTCTGTTGTCGTGCGCATTATGATGTATTCCGGTGTTATGCTGTGTTCATGATTCACCGAGTTCCTCGCTCGAGGGCCGGGTTCCACTTATATTTGGTGTGATGTTGTGTATGGCAATATGCTGTGTTGTGATACGTGACGGAGATTCGGAGATTTGAAACATACGGTGTTATCTTGTGTTATGGCGCCATCGACGGTGCGGGCGACCATATTTCGTGCCCTATGCATGACTTATATTTTGAAATGACATTTTGATATTTTGGAAATGCATTTACTTTCCGTACCTCTATTTCGATTGTGACACGTATTTGTATACTACATTTTTCGCTTTGCATACTCGGTACATATTTCGCATCGACCCCTTTCTTCGGGGTCGCGTTTCATGCCCGCGGTACGGACGCACGGTTTGGTGATCCACACTAGGACACCCTCTTTCTACTTGGAGTGCTCCCTCATTCCGGAGCTTATACTTTTGGTATATATATTCGTCTGTTGCATTGTATATATTGTTCATGGGTACGGCGGGGCCCTGTTCCGCCATATGATTCTGTCTGTCTGTTTAGAGGTCTGTGGACATGTTTGTGGGTTGTGCCTACTCCCGTACGGTTGTGTTTGTATCTGTTGTGTTTGGGCGATCCCATTCGCCGCGGCGGCCGGTCCCGCGTATGTATATATATGTTGTGTTGTTGGCCCTGTGTGGCCTTTGTTGGTATTTCTGTGCGCAGGGTTATTTTGGATAGTCCGTAAAACAAAGGAAACTCTGCCGAAATTTTTTTTGGGAATTATCTAAATTTGAAACATAGCCTTGTCGGCTTCTGTTATATACTTGAATGTGTTTGACATAATTTGAGATAGCGTTGGATAGGTGTGTTTGGGTGCCCAGATAGGGCACTAGTCACGGCCTACGGAGTTGAGTCGTGACAGAAGTGGTATCAGAGCGATTTTTCCTTGGAGTGTCCACAGATCTTGTCTAGTAGAGTCTTGTTTATCGGTGTGTTGTGCACCACATCTATAAACAGGAGGCTACAGGACATTTAGGATGTTGTCTTTTCTTCGATCTTAGATCGTGCGTTAGAGCTTGTGTTATCGGGATGATCTTTTACGACGAAATGTTACATTTTCGGCCAATGCCTCAGAGAAGGCCACGGCTGCCGAAGGGCAAGTCTATAGCGGTAGGAGAGACCGGCCCGAGCCGGATGACTACTAGGGCTCGTGCTCGGATGGCCGGAGGTGTGCCTCGACGGCTGGTTACGCCTACGCCGCCGGTATCGGAGGGATTGGGGAGCGACCACGGTACACGCGATGCCGGGGGCGGCACCACCGCCAGCTCCCGCGACACCAGTACCTGTACCTCCAGTTCCCCAACCAGGGGCGGACGATGGTACCCTGCGA
Organism: Lycium ferocissimum; assembly: GCF_029784015.1. Classification (NCBI taxonomy): domain Eukaryota; kingdom Viridiplantae; phylum Streptophyta; class Magnoliopsida; order Solanales; family Solanaceae; genus Lycium; species Lycium ferocissimum. The sequence goes on from NC_081345.1 coordinate 76,747,093, forward strand.
GAGGCAGTTCAGCTATTGACTCAGTTAGTAGCAGGGCAGGTTCATAGACAGGGAGGAGGAGATGGTCGGGCAGACAGGCGCGACAGTTCGAGGGCCCGTGATTTTCTACGACTGTGGCCCGCGGAGTTTTCGGGTCCAAGCCGCGAGAGGACCTTATGAGTTCATCCGACGGATGCGGCGGACCACTGGGGCGGTTAGTGCTTCGATACCCGAGTCGGTTGAGATGGCGTCATCACAGGTTGCACAATGTAGCGACTAGCGGCGCATGAGTCATGGATGCGTCCGAGAGAGAGGGTGCCCCTCCCGGCCGTATGGGGCGAGTTCTGAGAGCACACGGCCCATTTTCTACCTCGGAGGTGAGGGCGAGCCGGGGTAGATCGATTGCCCTGTGCTTTGCCGCGAGCGACGGGGCGGTTCGAGAGTACGGCTTAGAGTTTGATTCTTGGCCGGATATGCGCCCGCGTATGTAGCTAAGCATGGCCCGACGGATGCACGGATATATAGTGGGGGTGGATCGTACTTCGTTGATAGGCGCGGGTGTTAGCCGGCCCCGGACACGCATGGATATTGCCCGTATACGAGGGCTCGCGCCCGGGGCATGGAGGACGGGGGCGCGAGGGCGCCGGCTGATAGAAGTTGATGACGAGGGCCGGCCAAAGAGGGCTGAGTCATGCAGGTACTGCGGGGATTCCCGAGGGTAACGACCTCGTCGGCGGCCCGGACGGATATCCTTCTCGGTCGCCGCCGGTACGCCCCCGCGATTTTCCGACGGGAGATCGAGAGGTACGGGGTATTCATGAGCGGCGAGCTCCGAGGTTTTCGGGCTCGCGGTTGGATAGAGGCTCCGGCGATCGGACGAGACCACCCGGACCTCCGTGTCCCCCTGTGGGGAGACGGCACCCCGGGAGAGTGTTTTCCGTGCCCGCGCGTGCTGCTTGCGGCCGTCGGGGCCATCGGATGAGCTTGCCGGTTAGGGGTGGTACGGAAGCGACTCGGCTCCGTCTGGGGTTGGCCGGGGTTCATCTTCATCCTCGACAGCTATGCGCCTGCGGGCGCGGGTACACCGGCGCCCGAGCGGTCGGGCAGGGGTCGTGGTGGGTTCTGGTTCTAGCGGTCCTTCAAGCCGCATATATGCCTTAGCCGGCCGACGGGACCCGGCGTCGCCTAATGTCGTCACGGGTATATTCTTTGGTTTTCTTTCGAGATGTGTATGCATTGATTGATCACAGTTCTACATTATCGTATGTTCTCCACTTGTTGCTAATAAAATTGGGATAGAATCGGAGTCGATAGAGCCTTTTGAGGTAGCCACCCCGTAGGGGATTACATTATAGCCGGTCGATTTATAGAGATTGTTCAATTATTATACGCGCATTTGTACTAAGGCCGATGCGGTAGAGTTAGATATGGTTGAGTTCGACGTGATTATGGGTATGGATTGGCTAGCTTCTTGTTATGCTACGGTTGGGCGTAAAGAAGATAGTTCGTTTCCGGTTTCCGGGGGAGCCGGTCATAGAGTGGGCGGTAATATGGCATCGTAGGGTAAGTTTATTTCATACCTCAAGGCCGACAAAATGATCGAAAGGGTATATTTATCATACGGTCCGCTACGGTACCGCTACGGTACCGCTACGATGCGTAGCTACGATGGCCCGACGTTGGCAGTTTTTAAAAGGGACGGAACCTCATTTTTTTCAGCAAAAACAGTTCAAAACTTTCCGAAGAATTCGCAAAAAAAAGAGAGGAAAACGACCAAGAGAAAGAGAAGAGAAAAGGAAGAGAAAAAAATTCCTAGCCTTCAATCTTGGTCCAAAAATTGTAATTCTCTTGTATTCTTATTAAGTTCAAGACGCTCTTCGACGTGGTATAATTATCTCGGAAGATAAACCGTTGGTTTCACCGTTTTCGCATTTGGGACAAGTAAAGAAGTTGGAGGAAAAAGGTAAGGATTCCATCTCCTCTTTCATATACTATGCATGGTTTGTGTGTTGTAGAGTGTGAAGAAATGAATGAAAACTCATGAAATATGTTGGGTTGAAGTTGGGCCGTGTGTAGTGTGATTGAGGCCGTGTGTGTGTGGTTGTGTAGTAGTGAAGAATTAAGTGTGTTTAGCATGATTGCATGTTGTTTTTTAGTGTGTGAAAATGGATGAAAATTATGGAATGTGTGTGTTGTGGTGTTGGCCGAAAAATGGGCTGATTTGGGGCAAGTATGTGGGACTAATGTGATGTAGTATTTTGGTTGTCGTCGTTGCGAATTCTACAATGTGAAATGAAGGTTTAATGACTTATGTTGGTGTTGCAATTGTTGTGGGCTGTTTTGAAAGTCAATATGATCTTAATATGTTTCCTTATATTTATGAAGGTAATTTGGTAATGTAGGGAATTGTTGACGTAGTATGAGAATTTGAAAGAAACGCATTATTGTCGTATTCATTAAGTTGGAAGGTTTCGGGTTTCGTAGCATATTGTTGGGATTGTCTTGAATACTTTTGTGGATTGTTCGGAATGTCCTTAAATCTTGTTTGGATGGTTGTTGGCTTGGTTGTTGTTGATGAATTTGGCCGAGTTAAATCTCGGGGCGTCAAGTTATAGGGGAAGTGCGCAAAATGCGTAGAAAAAGTAATGGTTTGGAATTGGATTCTTTAGCGCGTATGACTAATGTTCGATGCCTATCGATGTTATTGTAGATTTTGAGCGACCGAGGTTTGAGTTTGGATTAGCCTAGGAAGCAAACCAGGTATGTGAAGCTTACCCTTCTTTTCTTTTTGGCATGTCTTAGACGAAACTAAGGTTTGACATGATTTTTGCCTCGGGGTAATTCCATTCGTAAATTTCGAGTATGTTTGTGATTCGTGTTTGCTTTGATGTTGTTGGCCTCCTTAGAATGGCCAGGTTATGGTCCGTATGTCTTGGATATGATTGAGTTTGAAATGTTGTGTAAGCGATTCGTATGAGTTCCTTGATGTTCGTATTTTTAACGCGGTTGAGTTGTGACCCTTATGTCTTTTGTAGGATTAAACTTTTAAGGTTTCAAAGAGTTCTATTTTCAAAAGAATTTTGTTTTCAAAAAAAGACTTGTTCCTAAACAACTTCGAAACTACGAACGCCCGTAACTTTTGCATACGACCTCGAAACGCCCCCAAAACATAATATGTAAGTTCATAAGACATCACTCTCCCCTACCCCTCGTAGTCGGGCTCGGACGGGGGTCGGCACCCGTCCGTGGGGCCGCGACCTTTCTATGCTACCTTTATGGATTTTTCGGAAAATTTAATATTTTCTTCATTATGACTATTTATTTATGTATTTGTCGAGTTGGAAATAAGGATTTTATGCCCATGATTTTGATACATAATTGTGGTTTCTAAAATTCGGTTTGACATGTTCCGACGAAATTCGGAAGAAAACTTGATTTGACTACGGTTTTGGATTTTCAAAAAAAGAGGGTTCGTTTTGATCATTCGATTGAGTACGTGATGATGTCGATATGCGTGTGGTCACTTACGATCTGTTCGTGCGTTCTTTGTTACCTCTTTCACGGATCCCGGGCGTGTATATGATCGTGCGCACCGCTGATAATCTTACGGGTTATATCTTTGTGTTGTGGCGCCGGATAGGGTGGCGACCACGTTACATCAGGTGGCGCCGGGTCCTATGGGCCGCATTTGGTATGTGATAATGTATGATGCTATGATGAGTTTGTTCACCGATGGTGGGGCAAATCCGGTGATGAGGTAAAATTCCACATTGGACTAGACAAATCCCACATCGGTTAATGTTATTTCGTATGACGATTATGATGTGTTCGGTATGGGTATGTTTAATTTGTATGTGTCGGATGTAAGTGCTTGGGTTGTTGCAACTTCACTTTTTGTATTTCCCACTTCGGTTAAGACCTCGTTTGATGTATGCTATGCTTTACATGCTCAGTACATATTTAAATGCGCACCGCTCTTCGGGGGCTGCATTTCATGCCACGCGGTACCCACGGATGAGTCGGTGATGTTAGCGGGGAGATGCTCATTTTGGATTGGCGAGCTCCATTTCCTCTAAGTCTTCTTGGAGTCGAGTGCTTTGTATGGTGTTCGAAGTTATGATAGAGACTTTGCGAGACGGTGTCGAGTGTATGATATGTCGGGTCTTTTTGTAGCGGCTACGTAAGCCGGTGTGTTTGTATGCATTATGCTACCGATGTGTTTGGCAAGCGGCTATATAAGCCGAAGTCTTTGTTGTGCCTTATATTATAGATTTTATACTATTGCAAATTTTATTTGGTTTGAAAAAAAAAAACGAAAGGCATGTTTGTTTTCTGAAAAATTTTCATTACGTGCGTATGTTATGTTTTGTGGGCCCAGTATGGGTATGGATATTACGATAGTCAGCGGGTTCGCTCGGCCCTAGGTAAGGGTCGGGTGCCCATCACACCCTATCGAAAATTGGGGTGTGACAACCCCCCCTGGGAAGTTTTTGAAAATTTTACAAATTTTGACGTAAGAAACCAGCGAGGAGGTGGAGTAATCTAAGGAAGATTAGAGTCTGCGGAGTGTGCAGAAACCTTAAGGAATCGCCTAGGACGGGGCAGATTAGACCGGCAAAGAGAAAAGGGAGCTAACAGGATAAGGAGACAAAAAGAAAGCGGGACATCCGTGTAGTAATAGGTTATGACGTGTGACGGAGGACACGAGTGCCATAAATTATGGAACGATGAAGAGCCAAGTTATAGAAAGTTGAGAAACGAGGAAAAATGAGTGCCAAAAGTGTCGGGACGGCGAAAGGCCAAGTTGTAAGACAAGGAGAAACAAGATAGAATAAATGCTAGGTAAATGTGGATGAACGGAATACGTTTTGAAAATGAGAGAAGGATTATGTAGGAGTAATGTATCCTGAATGATACAGAGAGGGCATAAGATTTCTCGTGTACAGAAGAAGAGATAGGCACAAATGGGAGAAATGATGAGGGGATACCAAAGGAAGCACCCGATATAGGTTGGGGTAAAGGTAATATTCCGAGAGAACTTTGGGTATTTGTTGTTGGAGTAAGAGTATTGCCTAATTGAGATCGGAGGTAGGGACGTGAGGTAAGTATAAATAGATAATGATATAAGCACACCCCTAAAGGGGGGGAGCAGGTGAGAGGAAATGCAAGGATAAGCTGGAAACAATCGACGTGGTAATGTGTTTGATATGGATGCCTGAGTTACAAATGAGACCCTTACTAAAATAAGCTAGTAAGATCAGAAAGCCAGCAAAAAGTGGACAAAAGTCAGGATGGTATTTAAGGTAGAGCGAGAAGTCTTACAGAAACTTTGAATGACAAGATGTTAGGAAGTAGACGTGTATGAGGAAAAGAGTATGATAAGAAGACGGTATGGTACAACTTAGGAAATAGTAGGACAGATAGCAATGCCAAGCTAGGTTAAGGACCAAGATGTTGGCTACAACGGTGTTCACTAATGCTATTGCAACGTGTAAGTGATGAGAAGAGGGAGTAGGACACTCTCACGGTAGGAAGTGAGGAAGTTAAGAGTGACTAAAGAAAGGGCGAGAAAGATATATATATGTCGGCAAGAGAAATGAACCCAAAAGGACATTTGGAATAACGGTGGTAGGCGGAGTAAAAAGAATGGCAATTAGTGGTTCGGAAAGATTTTGGGAGAAAGAAAATGTTGCTCTCACGTGTGGAAATAAAAGAGTCCACCGGAGGTTAGAAGAAGGGTTATGGACCACCAAGTAAATTAGGCACGAGAACACATGCTATGGGATCGCAGGAAGCATCAACGTGAAGCTTTACCCAGCGGTAACAATAAAAAGTCGGCATAGGAAAGCTAACAAGGAATAAGGGCTGACGAAAGGACCGCGAATATGAAGAAATCAGAGGTATGAGCAAGGTAATGGCCTATTAGTAAGAGAACAAGAAAAAGGGAATGTTGTTGAACGGTGGGTGGCTATGGCATGAGAAGTCAAGGCTACAGTAATGGAGATAAAGATTCGGGTAAGAGTGAAATGGTAGCTAAATACCGGTCGAATACATGAAGGCAAGGAAGCGGAAAAAGTGGATTGCAGGCAATGAAGAGATTAAGTAAGAATAAAAAGAGACTGACGTATGTTTTGAGGTAGGATTGAGCAACTAATAGTCGAACCTTAAAAAGGAAATAACGGTTCCTAAGGGGAAAAGGATATTACGCCCCGTGAATTTTAGAGATTGGTATTGATAGAGTTATGGTCAATGAGATGCAAAGTCCTAGGTACTTCCAGTACGATTATAAGGATTCGAGTTCGTGTGACGTAACAATAGCAAGGAGGAGACGACTCGAGAAGCGGAAGAGAAGATGAAGAAGAAACATAATCGATAGATGAGACTGCATGTCACGGTGATAAAGGAAACCCCCCCAAGATCCTTAGAAGACCTTCCGAGACTAGTTGAACATTCGAGGACGAATGTTCCAAAGGGGGCAAGGATGTAATACCTCGCATTTCGTACATTTGAATATTCTGAGTTAATGGCGGGAAGTTAAGGACAAGGTTATAAATTTTTTTTTTAGAATGTACAAGTTGTGTATTCATCTTTTATTGGTATGGAGAATTAAGGGTAAATTTGGAATAGGGAAAAATTGGAGGCTTAGAGCTGGGGAAAATAATTTCATGAAAATGGCCATATGTAGCCATGTGTGGGATGTGGGCCATGGGGCCACATGTGTGAATTATATTTGTGGGAGTCATATATATATGCATGGATGACAAAGCAAGGCTACCAATTCATCTTTTATAGCTTAAAGAATTTTCTAGAAAATTGAAGAAAAATTGAGAGAAAAATAAAGGGCATATGTCCGGCCATGTGTCCCTATGCATATATATATATATATATCTAAGTCATGAAAAAATAAGACCAATTCATCTTCCATGTTTAGAAAATTCAAGAGAGATGGAGAAAAAAAAAAGAGAAGAGAAACGGCCAAGATGCAGCGAATTTGGCCCTTGAGTCTTGACCATGAAAAATTAATTTCTCCTAGCCTTTCCACTAATTGGAAGGTCCTCGTCGACGTGGAGTAGTCGTTGGAAAAAGAAAACCGTTCGTTCTTGCAAATGGTAGTCCTAGCCGAGGAGACAAGTTGAAGGGAAAAAGGTAAGGTTCAATCTTCCTTACATGTGTTTATGGGTGTTTATGCATGTTGTGATATGTAGAAAAGAATGAAGTTCATGAAGTTAGGGTGTTGTGTTGGGTGGCCGTGGATATATATAGTGTGTGGTGTAAAAGTGTGGAACAACTTTTATGTAGTATTTTGGTTGTTGGTTGTTGTGGATTATGTAATGAAATGAAGGTTTGATGATTCAAATGGAAGTCGTAATTGTTGTGGGCTGATTTAGGACGTAATGTGATTTTAATATAGTTGCTTGAATTGATGAAAATGATGATGATAATGTATGGATTTGTTGATGTAGTTTATGAATTTGGAAGAAAGAAATGTATTGTTGTTGTCCCTATGGAGATTGGTGATTTCGGGTTCTTTGGTATGTTGGGTAGATTGTTTTGAATAATGTGCGGATTGGTTGGAATGTTTTTAAATACTTGTTTGAATCGTTGCGGATTAGTAATCGAATATGTGAGCATTAATATTGAATTGATCGTATGTAGTTTATTTAAATATAATTGAAATGTTGTCGAGTTGTGTAGAAAGGAATTATTAACGTTAGAATGCATTTTGAATCGTTTATGGATATTGTTGGTATGGTTGATGGTTTGGTTGTTGTTTATTTGGGCCGAGTTGAATTCTCGGGGACGTTGAAGTTACAGGGGAAATGCTGCCAAAATTTTTGTAGACAAGGTGTTAATTTGGAATTGGATTCTCAAGTGTTATGACTAATGGTTGCTACCTAATGATGTTATTGTAGATCGTGAGAAGTCGAGACCTAAGTTTGGATTAGCGTAGGAAGCGGCTAAGGTATGTAAAGCTCACCCCTTCTTTCATTGGCATGTCTTAGAGTAAGTAAGCTATGACACGAGTTTCGAGGTAATTCTACTCTGATGATCCGAGCATGTTTATGATCCTTATTTGCTTCTTGATATTCGTGTTCTTAGTGTAGTCGAATCTTGATCCTTGTGTCTTTTGTATGATTAAATTCTAAAAGTTGTATAAAGTTTTGTTTTCAAAAGAATTTTGTTTCTAAATGATTCCGAAACTACGAACGTCCGTAACTTTCACAGAAAGGCTCGGATCGCTTCGAGATGTTTGTGGTAAGTCCTAAAGCAAATAAGGTTCGTGACTTTCCGAGGCGGACTCGGATTAGTGTGACGTACGACTATGTTCTCTATGGTTCTTCAATATGTTTATAATATTTGATATGTTATATCCCGCATTTCGTACGTCGGGACATTCCGAGCCAATTGTGGGAAGTTATGGACAAGCTACTTTCCGACCTTGATTTAAGTATAAGTGCATATTCATCTTTTTGTTGGTATGGAGCGTTAAGGATAAATTTGGAATAATGAAAAATTGGAGGCTAAAAGCTGGGGAAAATAAACTCATGAAATGGCCAAAAGGCCAAGGGGGCCATGGGTCCCACCCATGGTTGGCCAATTGTCTTGAGCCATGAAGATGTACAAGTGGTCATCTCATACTTGTGGGAGACATATATATATATGGACAAAGATGACAAGGCAAGTAAGACTTATTCATCTTTTGAGACTTAGAGAAAAATCTAGAAAATTGGAGAAATTTGGAGGAAAAGAAAAAAAAAAAAAAAAAAAGAGAGAGAGAAAAGAGGGAGCATGGCCGGTCATGTGACATATATATATATATATATATATATATATATATATATATATAGGTGTGGTGATTAAATAAGACACAATTCATCATCCACAACTCTAGAGAATTCAAGAAAGATGGAAGAAAAGAGAGAGAGGGAGTTCGGCCAAGAAGGCTGGCCGAACAGGCCCTATGGACTTTGATTAAGAAAAATTATATTCTTCAAGCTTTTCAACTCCTTGGAAGGTCCTTATTATCATGGAGTAGTTGATGGAACAAGAAAACCATTCGTTTTGCAAAGAACCAATCCTAGCCGTGAGTTGGAGGCAAGTGGAAGAGGTAAGGTTCTATCCTTTCTTGCATGTGTTATGAACATTTGAGTAAGTTGTCGTGCGTTGAAA
>NC_081345.1:76756342-76773932 GCF_029784015.1 Lycium ferocissimum
GTCCTTTTGCGATGCTTTCTTGGTCGTGTGTGGCCATGGTTATTGATGTTGTTGTTGTAGCTTTGTGAGGCGATGTATTTTGGGTTTCTGTAATAGGATGGCAGTGCCATATTACAGGAGAAACTCTGAATTTTTTTTTATAGAATCCCCAAGAATCTAACATTCGAGGACGAATGTTCCTAAGGGGGGAAAAATGTTACATCTCAGAAATTTTGGATTGTTTCCTTATGAGTAGGCTAACGTGAGCTTAAGGTGAATATGAAATCCTTACAAGATTAAGGGAAGTATTAGATAGCTTAAAGTGCGCACCATAAGATTTCAAAGTTATATGAGTATATGAGCCTAAGTTCGTTGAAGGAAGTGAACTGCAAGACGTGTTTAGAGGGGTTTTCGTGATAGTCAATTTGATACGCATTTAGTAATGTCTTGAGGGGCTGCTATAAGTCCTATTGTATGGTTAATAAAGTGTTATATAAGTTCCAAGAAGGTTCCACAAGGATTGGATGTCAAACGAATCAACGAGAGAAAGTCTCAAAAAACAGTAGGTTATATGACCACTTATACGGTCCGTATAGCATTATACAGTCTGTATAAACCCTTCCAGAGACGGGTATTTTCATGGTGGTATTATACGGTCCACTTATACGGACCATATAATATTATACAGGCCGTATAAGTTGTCCGTATGAGTCCATTGGGCAGCTTTTATTCTTTTGTATAAATAGATGACCCTTGCTCTTTTATTTCATTTCCCACATTTCCAAAAGTCTTGACAGCTACACCCAGGTGAGCTGAGGATATTAGTAGAAGACGTTCCAGCGGGATCGGCAAGCTCCATTTGCTCAGTGCTTTTGCCAAGTCGAGTATTATGTTATGGTTTCATGTTCCGTGTTAGAGACTTTGCGACACGGTGTCGTGGGTATAAGGTGTATACGGTTATGTAGAGGCTATGTAAGCCGATGTATTATTACGCATTGTGTTATAAGTTTCATATGTTACAAATTCCTATTTGTTTTGAAAAAAATGAAAAGCATATTTGACTTTCCGAAAAACTTCCGTTACGTATTTATGTTATGGCTAAGGGCCTAGTATGATTATGAATGTCATAAGAGCCAGCGGGTTCGCTCGGCCCTAGGTAAGGGTCGGGTGCCCATCACACCCTATCGGATTAAGGGTGTGACAAATTGGTATCGGAGCGCGTCCTAGGGGTTGTCTACAAAGTCGTGTCCGGTAGAGTCCTGTTTATGGTGTGAAGCCGGCCACATTTATAAACAGGAGGCTACGGGGCATCTAGGATGGTTACTCTTCTTTCACCTCTTAGATCGTGCCATAGAGCCGAGTCATAAGAAATAAGATATTTTGCACTAACTTTCGGTTGCAGCAAAGGAATGATATTGATCGAAGAAGGTGACCGACGATAATGGAAGTTACAAGCACGCAGGTAAGCAAAGGTACGAAAGACGTATGTTGAGTACGGTATTGATGTACGATTGAAATGTAGAGTTGGGAAGTGAAAAGGAAAGTAGACAGGAAAGTGTGACACGCGCGGTAGCGTTAAGTGTATAAGGTAAGTCCATTATTTCCAGATCGTTATGGATATTGGAAGCCCTGTGTGGCTGCGATACAATACGATATGATATGATACATACATATATGCGATGGCCCTGTGAGGCAATGTTGGTATTTCCTGCGTGCAGGTTTTGGATAGTAGGGGATACAGAGGAAACTCTGCCGAAATTTTTAAGGAATAATACGAGTAAGATGTAAGTTTGGGATATGTCTGGAAAAGGTCATATGAATAGTAACGATGGGATTTGACCAAGTCGTAAGTGCGGCTGCCCTTTTTGAAGAATAAGCTAACTGCGAAATTTGCAATAATAGTAAACAGGAGGTCGGTGAAGATATGGTAATAAGGAACTTGGAACGGATTTGTAATACCAAAAGACGATTAGGAGAGGACTAGTAGGTTTGAATAGAGTAATATGTATTAAGGCATCGACTGAGTCGGTAAGTAGCAGAAAATTATGATGGGATTATAGTTAAAGGAAGTGATGATACGATTAGGACAAGAATAAGGAGGAAAAAGAACGGTGACGGATGGGAGTGTGCGAATAAAACAGCGGGGGAAGCGCGTTATAAGGACGTTTTGGGAATATGTTAAGATCCCAATTTACCCCAGATCATGTGACGAAGGTCATGCGGTGAGGTAGATGCAGTCAGGAAGGCGCTAAAGTGTCGTATTCCATCAAAGTTCCAAAGTTAAGCGTGCTGGAGTAAGAGCAATTTTAGGATGGGTGACCCCCCCGGGAAGCTTTTGAAAATTTTACAAATTTTGACCTAAGAAACTAGCGAGGAGGTGGAGTAATCTAAGGAAGATTAGAGTCTGCGGAGTGTGCAGAGACCTTAAGGAATCGCCTAGGACGGGGCGGATTAGACCGGCAAAGAGAAAAGGGAGCTAACGGGATAAGGAGACAAAAAGAAAGCGGGACATCCGTGTAGTAATAGGTTATGACGTGTGACGGAGGACACGAGTGCCATAAATTATGGAACGATGAAGAGCCAAGTTATAGAAAGTTGAGAAACGAGGAAAAATGAGTGCCAAAAGTGTCGGGACGGCGGAAGGCCAAGTTGTAAGACAAGGAGAAACAAGATAGAATAAATGCTAGGTAAATGTGGATGAACGGAATACGTTTTGAAAATGAGAAAGGATTATGTAGGAGTAATGTATCACGAATGATACGAGAGGGCATAAGATTTCTCGGGTACGGAAAGAGATAGGCACAAATGGGAGAAATGATGAGGGGATACCAAAGGAAGCACCCGATATAGGTTTGGGAGTAAAGGTAATATTCCAAGAGAACTTTGGGTATTTGTTGTTGGAGTAAGAGTATTGCCTAATTGAGATCGGAGGTAGGGACGTGAGGTAAGTATAAATAGATAATGATATAAGCACACCCCTAAAGGGGGGAAGCGGGTGAGAGGAAATGCAAGGATGAGCTGGAAACAATCGACGTGGTAATGTGTTTGATATGGATGCCTGAGTTACAAATGAGACCCTTACTGAAATAAGCTAGTAAGATCGAAAAGCCAGCAAAAAGTAGACAAAAGTCAGGATGGTATTTAAGGTAGAGCGAGAAGTCTTACAGAAACTTTGAATGACAAGATGTTAGGAAGTAGACGCGTATGAGGAAAAGAGTATGATAAGAAGATGGTATGGTACAACTTAGGAAATAGTAGGACGGATAGCAATGCCAAGCTAGGTTAAGGACCAAGATGTTGGCTACAACGGTGTTCACTAATGCTATTGCAACGTGTAAGTGATGAGAAGAAGGAATAGGACACTCTTACGGTAGGAAGTGAGGAAGTTAAGAGTGACTAAAGGAAGGGCGAGAAAGATATAGAAAGGATGTCGGCAAAGAGAAATGAACCCAAAAGGACATTTGGAATAACAGTGGTAGGCGGAGTAAAAAGAATGGCAATTAGTGGTTCGGAAAGATTTTGGGGGAGAAAGAAAATGTTGCTCTCACGTGTGGAAATAAAAGAGTCCACCGGAGGTTAGAAGAAGGGTTATGGACCACCAAGTAAATTAGGCACGAGAACACATGCTATGGGATCGCAGGAAGCATCAACGTGAAGCTGTACCCAGCGGTAACGATAAAAAGTCGGCATAGGAAAGCTAGCAAGGAATAAGGGCTGACGAAAGGACCGCGAGTATGAAGAAATCAGAGGTATGAGCTGTTATATCCCGTACTTTTGCATATTCGAGAAATTTGGAAATAATTGTGACTTGTAAGAATAAGGCAATATTTTGATTTTGGTCAATATGTATGTTATTGTTCTTGAAAAATATGAATGTGAAATATTGAGGAAGGCCAAGGGCAAAATTGAAATTTTGGAAATTAGTTTCGGGAATTGCAAACAAGATTTATAACCAATTGGGCTAAAAAAAAAAAAAAAGGAAAAAATCAAGGCCCAATAGAGAGGGGTGGCCGGCCATGGTATAATGGCCCAAGCCCATGGGAATTTTCCATGTGCTAAATTAATATAAGGGATTATTAATTGTTATGAAACATTTAGAAGTTTCAAGAATTAAGACAAGGAGAGAAACAAGAACAACAAGAGCTAAAGGAACAAGGCATTACACATGCCCTTCAAATTTTAGCCCTTTGAAATCTTCCTCCAAAAATTATTTTCTTGTGGTATTTCCACTAATTCAAGGGTCCTTTACAACGTGGTGTGTTATTTCAGAAGATAGGGAGCTTGTTTCATCAAATTGACAACTTGGTCAAGTGAAGAAGATTGGAGAAAAAGGTAAGAATTAATTCCTTTTTATTATGTTATGAAGGTTTGTTTATGTTGTAGTATGTAGGAATGAGTAGAACTTATGGAAATATGAAGTTTGCAAAAGTGGGTGTGCATGTAAGTAGGTGGCCGTGTATGTATATTGTTGTATAAATAATATGAGTTGAATTTTATGTTGTATTCTAGTTGTGGTTATGATAGACTTTATATTGGAAATGAAAGTTGAATGAATTTGGTTGAAGTTGGAAATATAAGGTGTTGGCCGTGTGGTATATGGAAGCGGAATGGAAATGGATTTAATTTTGTTTATTGTGTTAGTTGTATTGTTGTGATCCTTATTGTCACACCCTAACTTTCCATAGGGCGTGATGGGCACCCGACCCTTACCTAGGGCCAAGCGAACCCGCTGACTCTCACAATACTCATAAACATGCTGGGCCCTCAAATCATATCATAAGTACATAATGAAAATTTTCTTTTCCGAAAACGAACATGCCTTTTCATCTTCGTCAAATCAAATAAACTAGCATCGTATGAAATGCAGTAAACATATGAAGTTCGTAACATAATGCATAACAATACATCGGCTTACATAGCCGCTTACAAAGGCGACATATCATACACACGACATCGTCTGCAAAGTCTCTAACATAACTCCGGATACCATAGCAAAAGCATTCCGACTCAAGGCACTCCGGAGGAAATGGAGCTCGCCAATCCAGCTGGAATATCTTCTGCTAACATCACTTACTCATCTGTGGGTACCTGCGCGGCATGAAACGCAGCCCCCGAAGAAAGGGGGTCAGTACGGAATATGTACTGAGCATGTAAAGCATGGCATACAGAAAACGAGGTCATAACCAAAGTACGGAGTGCGTAAAAATGAGCATAAAAAAAATCCGGTAATACTAGGGCTTGCACACGAAGTACAAATCATACATAGGCGGTACAGAAGACAAATGTGATAATCCGAATGCCAAAATGCTTAGCTTTCTTTTGTAAAACGTTTATGTCCCATGTATATAAAAATTAACAAATCATATGAGCTGACATTAACCGACTGATCATAACCCAGACTGTCAAAATCACATATACACATACCGCGGTCAAGTACCCAGCGGTCAATATCACATATATACACATACCGCGGACAAATACCTAGCGGCAATATCACATATACACATACCGCGGCCAAATACCCAGCGGCAATATCACATATACACATACCGCGGCCAAATACCCGGGCAATATCACATATACACATACCGCGGCAAATACCAACGGCAATATCACATATACCGCGGTCAAGAATCCGGCGGCAACATCACACATACCGCGGTCAAGAATCCAAACAACATCGCACATACCGCTGGCCAAGAATCGAAATCCGGCCCGGCAACATCACACATACCGCGGTCAAGAATCCCGACTGTCAATATCACACAAACACATACCGGCCCGGGACTCGGCGAAAAATGTAACAACAGAATGCACAAGCAGAATCATAAGTAGCCAAATACAGTTGTCAAATCAGATTTTGTTCCGAATGTCACTCGGGAACATATCAAACCGAACTTCAGAAACCGTAGTTACGTATCAAAATCACATACATAAAAATCCTTATTTCAGACTCAACAGATAAATAAGTAATCAAACTCGGGGTCGGAAGGATAGCCGTATTAAGTTCTTTTCAAAAACTCGTTAGCACTATACAAAGAAAAGTCGCGGGACCCACGGACGACGTCAACCCAATACGGGCATGTTCGGCCTAAATTGCATATATTTATTCATTGTTGCCTCACATTTTAATACTTTTAATTGTCTCTTGAGTACAAAATATTTTTATTTGTGCTTAATATTATAATTTTACTATGTAGGAATAAAGCGGTGTGAAGATGAAGAAATTTGGATCAGAATTAAACAAAAAAGAGAAGAAAAAGAAAGGAGAAAAAGAGGGGAGATAAGTGGGAGACATCATGATTGCTTTGAGGAATAAAGAGATGCAATGAAAAAAAAAAAGTGAGACAGCAAAGACAAAACGTTGCAATTGAAAGCAGCTCAGGCGATCCTTCCGCGATGCGGAAGGAAAGCGAGAAGCCCCAGAACAGTGCGCGATCCTTCCGCGATGCGGAAGGAAAGCGGAATTCTGCGCGGTTTTTTCCGATTTGACTAGGATTTGGTTTCCTTATTCTTTATTTTTACCCTAGACTATATATAGACGTTTTATTTTGCTGAGAACGTGTTCTGGGATTTATTCAAGGATTTGTAAGCCACCGTTCTCTTTTTCTCTCTCTAGGTTTCTTTTATTTTCATCTTTTTCAACCCTAGATTACTCATGAGTCCTTTTGTCTATGAACGAATTATGAGTAGCTAAACTTCTTACTTCTAGGGTTGTGGCGAAAGACTTGAAAGTTGGTTTGATGACAATTATTATCTATTGATTTTCCATATTTTGGGTTGCTTATTTATTCTTGATTTTAATTGTTTGATTATCTGGCCAATAGTTAGACACTATCCGTAGTGCGCGAATTGACTTGAGAAAGGGAATTCACGTACGTAATAAGAATAAATAGAGTTTGTTCGATTTAATCATTTCGCTATTGAGGATAGAGATATACCCTTTAGCCCTACTTAGTTGAATACGGAGAAATAAATGCGTTCTTGTTACCTCTAATGACCATAGAGATATAGGCGTTACAGTAACATCTACAGGCTTGTGAGTAGTTCGAGAGAATGTCATAAAGCATAATTAACCCGTCAACTAGTAACCCAGGAAATAAGATAGGTGAAATTGTCTGAAGATCAACTGGATTGTCGAAAGCCATGACCCTAGATCTTTCTCTCATCCGATAATTCTTACAATCTTTGTCAAGATATTCCCGATTCCACAAACACCCATCACAAATTGTTTACTTTTCGGTTTAGTTTAGTTCAACAAACATCTTGATTTTCACTTTCTTGAATAGTTTCATCCGAATTTGAATTAGTTTAACAAAGAGAATCTAAGTCTCTCGGGATCGATATCTGGACTTAACAGTCTATATTACTTGTACGACCACGTATACTTGCGTGTGCGTTTGGGAGCAACAAGTTTTTGGCGCCGTTGCCGGGGACTTAGCAATATTACTGTTTTTCTAATTTGGATTTTTGAATTTCTATTTAAGTTTTTATTTATTTATTATTATTTTATTTTATTTTTAATTTAATATTTTGGTTAGCTTGCTTGACATGGCATCTTGGAGTAAAAATTGGTCGAATATTGGTTGTTCCTATTTTGGTGATCCTTGTCTGATTTGTGGAGGACCCCACTTATGGCAACACTGTCAAAATATTTCCGGGAATGGGTTGTGTGCACGTTCCCAATCTTTTGAGTGGAATATTTGTAATATATGTGGTGGTCAAGACGGTCATTCGAATGGTTGTCCTAATTCTTACTCCCCATCCCCGAGCCCATATTATGATTCTCCTGTTATTTGTGATGTTGACAGTAGTAACGAAGTGGAGGACGCGGAAAGTCTTGCTCGGGTTAGCGATATGATGAAGCAAATAGGGGAGCAAATGATGGAGCATGATGCATTAATGAGAGAGCAAAACGCAGAAATGTGGAAAGCCATAGAGAGGATTCGTACCAAACTCACGAGAGATGCGGTAGGGAGACCGAAACTTGTAATGATCTACAAGTTACAGGCTTAGCCAATACTCAAGACGAACCTCAAACAGAAGAAGAGAGCAAGTTCCCACAAGTAGATAGCTTTGAAGAAGCAGAGATAGTGAGCCAATTTTGGCTAGCAGAACAAGCTCAACAAATGAAATTTCATGGGTTTCTCCGTGATGGTCTTACAAACATGGCTACACAACTGATAGAAGGTAGAACTGAGCTTAGACAAGAGATAGACCAATTTGGCTCAGATAGCCATGGCTTGCAGGCACAAATGAATAAAAAGGTTGAGGCGTCTGATGCCCAACTACATATTACCTTGGATAGTGGTCAGCATGTGGAGCAGATAGAGGAATTCCGACCATTTGATCGGATCTTTGTTGATAATGTCATTGTTGAGGAGGTATACAAAAGTAAGGATGTCGGAAATAATGCGCTTTTAGAGTTAGGGCGGTGGTCCTCGTTCTAAACATTTTTCTACATTATGCATGGTTGGTGACATGGAAATCGAGCCTTCCATGCCGATGAGGAAGTGTATAGATAAGGAACAAGAGTCTTACATCCTAAAATTTGCCACACCGAAAAGACAAAGCGACATTCCTCACTTAAGGGCCAAGAAGTTCAAGAAACGATATCTATTGATTGGTTCCTTTATTTTCACACCACCGCCCCAGAAGCGTGATAGAAAATTGGATGCAAAATTAGGAGTGAAATTTATAAGTTCGAGGTGGAGGAAAGAGTTGATTCATGTCGTGCCACGACGATTAGGGAAGTCTGAGTACCCGAAGTTAAAAGCTGAGGAGCATGCCAGAGTTTTAAGTGTGGGGTCATTCGCCCCTTGATGATGAGAGCATGTTGCTAGCTAGGCCCTAGTGGGCCCCAGGGAGTATTTCTTACCTTGCTTGCGCTTTGTTTTTTTTTAAATATATATGCATTGAGGGCATTGCATAATTTTCAGTGTGGGGTGGGAAAATACGTCCCTGGTTTGTAACAACATGTTTTGAGGTTGCGGATGATAATTAGTATGCCTTAGGATTTTTTTTTAGTAGTATTGCGTCTTAGTGTCGAAAAAAAAAACTTGAAAAAAAAAATTCAAAAAGATTTTATTTTCCTTATTTTCTTTGATAACTTCTTTTAGTAGGCATTCATCATCCACCCCCTTTGGTTTTCTTATGGCCTCGGTTCTTTCCCGAGGGGGGGCCTTTGAACCGGGCGTAGGTAGATTTTTCTTTTATAGTCATAGAAAGGGCTTTTCCTGATGACGGGTGGATGACAACCTCGCTTGAGGGAAAATTAGTCCTTAGGATAGGTGTATTCAAATGCTAGGTGCACGGGTTAGGTGAAGTATTGGCATATGAGTGATCTTGAAATTCTTTGTGAAAACATGCCGTGAAATTGTATCACTTTTCTTGAAAGCACTTGCAAAATAGTCATTATTTGACTCGTATGACCCACTTGGCATTGTTGATTTTCATTGTTGTTTGATTCGAGGGACAACCGGATCCCTCTTGCGTTGATTGTGTGCCATGTGTGAGTAAGGTTTTGCATTTGAATCCATGCTTGGTATTGACGTCTAGAACTTGCCCTGTGTGTTCACAAAGCGAAATGAAGTTCGGTTGAGCCTAGAAAATGATAGAGGTGCTTCTTTGATTAGTCACTAAAAAGCCTAAAAAGTTATCCCACCAACTTGCAAATAGCACCTTAGTTAACCCTTTTGAGCCTTTAGCCTTTTCTTTGATAGCAGTTAATTAGCCTTTACCCCTTCGTTCTATAAGACTGATTTTTGATCCAAATACTCTATGAGCACTTTGATCATTTACATATAATGGGAGTTGGGATGCGAAATAAAAAGGGGAAATGGTTGTTAATTGTAATCTAGGAAGACAATGGGAGCATCGAATGAAAAGAACTAGTTCACTTGTTAGTTGGGAATTGAAAGAAAGAAATCTGGAAAAAAAAAAATTGTGTAGCGAAAAAGTTTTCCTTCTAACTTGTGTGACTTTTAAAAAGAGTGGTGCTTAAACAAAGAAAAATGGGTGAATTGGGAGAAATTTAAAGGTTGGTCGGTGTTGAATAAGGGCTAATAAAGAAATTGTGCAAAAATGATAGAAGTATATGTATTGAAGTGCTTAGGGAGGTTAGTCACTATTATCCAAATAATTCCTACCCGTCCTTAGCCTACATTACAACCCTCGAAGTCCTACTTGATTCTAGGTTCGTCTTACTTGTAGTAGTGGAGTGGTTACACTACGGGCAAGCCTATGGTATGTCGTATTTCACATGTGATATTCTTTGTGAGAGTGAGCATACTTATTGATTTTAGGTCCATTGATTTAAATATATGTGATTCTTGAGAGATATGGACTACTTTATTTTGGTGAGGGCACATAATTAGCAATAGAGTGGTGAAGTGTTGATTTCTTGATAATAAGGTTGCTTACATGCTTTAAAGTGGTGTCGTTGGGTCAATTGGTTTTAAAATTGAAGTGTTTTTTTTTAGGAAGGTGGTCCTTGGTGCTGAAAATGGGGTTTTGAATCTTTGGCATGGCTTTCGCAACTCGGCTCATTGTTTTGGTTTTGAAATCTTTCTTTTGAGATAGCCATACTAGCCGAATCCCGTTGCAGAACTTTGTTTGAATGAGTTAGGCTAGAAGTGTAGTTTAGTGTTGGTTTTAGTTTGCTCGAGGGCGAGCAAGAGTTTAAGTGTGGGGTGGTGATGTTCGGCCTAAATTGCATATATTTATTCATTGTTGCCTCACATTTTAATACTTTTAATTGTCTCTTGAGTACAAAATATTTTGATTTGTGCTTAATATTATAATTTTACTATGTAGGAATAAAGCGGTGTGAAGATGAAGAAATTTGGATCAGAATTAAACAAAAAAGAGAAGAAAAAGAAAGGAGAAAAAGAGGGGAGATAAGTGGGAGACATCATGATTGCTTTGAGGAATAAAGAGATGCAATGAAAAGAAAAAAAAACAAAGTGAGACAAAGAAAGACAAAACGTTGCAATTGAAAGCAGCTCAGGTGATCCTTCCTCGATGTGGAAGGAAAGCGAGAAGCCCCAGAACAGTGCGCGATCCTTCCGCGATGCGGAAGGGAAGCGGAATTCTGCGCGGTTTTTTCCGATTTGACTAGGATTTGGTTTCCTTATTCTTTATTTTTACCCTAGACTATATATAGACGTTTTATTTTGCTGAGAACGTGTTCGGGATTTATTCAAGGATTTGTAAGCCACCGTTCTCTTTTTCTCTCTCTAGGTTTCTTTTAATTTTCATCTTTTTCAACCCTAGATTACTTCATGAATCCTTTTGTCTATGAACGAATTATGAGTAGCTAAACTTCTTACTTCAAGGGTTGTGGCGAAAGACTTGAAAGTTGGTTTGATGACAATTATTATCTATTGATTGTCCATATTTTGGGTTGCTTATTTATTCTTGATTTTAATTGTTTGATTATCTGGCCAATAGTTAGACACTATCTGTGGTGCGCGAATTGGACTTGAGAAAGGGAATTCACGTACGCAATAAGAATAAATAGAGTTTGTTCGATTTAATCGATTCGCTCGAGGATAGAGATATACCCTTTAGCCCTACTTAGTTGAATACGGAGAAATAAATGCGTTCTTGTTACCTCTAATGACCATAGAGATATAGGCGTTACGGAACATCTACGAAGCTTGTGAGTAGTTCGAGAGAATGTCATAAAGCATAATTAACCCGTCAACTAGTAACCCAGAAATAAGATAGGTGAAATTGTCTGAAGATCAACTGGATTGTCGAAAGCCATGACCCTAGATCTTTCTCTCATCCGATAATTCTTACAATCTTTGTCAAGATATTCCCAATTACAACAAACACCCATCACAAATTGTTCACTTTTCAGTTGTAGTTTAGTTCAACAAACATCTTGATTTTCACTTTCTTGAATAGTTTCATTCAAATTTGAATTAGCTTAACAGTAGAATCTAAGTCTCTTATTTGTGGGATCGATATCTGGACTTAACACTTTCTTGAATAGTTTCATCCGCTATATTACTTGTACGACCACGTATACTTGCGTGTGCGTTTGGGAGCAACAAGTTTTTGGCGCCGTTGCCGGGGACTTAGCAGTATTACTGTTTTTCTAATTTGGATTTTTGAATTTCTATTTAAGTTTTTATTTATTTATTATTATTTTATTTTATTTTTAATTTAATATTTTGGTTAGCTTGCTTGACATGGCATCTTGGAGTAAAAATTGGTCGAATATTGGTTGTTCCTATTTTGGTGATCCTTGTCTGATTTGTGGAGGACCCCACTTATGGCAACACTGTCAAAATATTTCCGGGAATGGGTTGTGTGCACCTTCCCAATCTTTTGAGTGGAATATTTGTAATATATGTGGTGGTCAAGACGGTCATTCGAATGGTTGTCCTAACTCTTACTCCCCATCCCCGAGCCCATATTATGATTCTCCTGTTATTTGTGATGTTGACAGTAGTAACGAAGTGGAGGACGCGGAAAGTCTTGCTCGGGTTAGCGATATGATGAAGCAAATAGGGGAGCAAATGATGGAGCATGATGCATTAATGAGAGAGCAAAACGCAGAAATGTGGAAAGCCATAGAGAGGATTCGTACCAAACTCACAGAGATGCAGGCCGAGACCGAAACTTGTAATGATCTACAAGTTACAGGCTTAGCCAATACTCAAGACGAACCTCAAACAGAAGAAGAGAGCAAGTTCCCACAAGTAGATAGCTTTGAAGAAGCAGAGATAGTGAGCCAATTTTGGCTAGCAGAACAAGCTCAACAAATGAAATTTCATGGATTTCTCCGTGATGGTCTTACAAACATGGCTACACAACTGATAGAAGGTAGAACTGAGCTTAGACAAGAGATAGACCAATTTGGCTCAGATAGCCATGGCTTGCAGGCACAAATGAATAAAAAGGTTGAGGCGTCTGATGCCCAACTACATATTACCTTGGATAGTGGTCAGCATGTGGAGCAGATAGAGGAATTCCGACCATTTGATCAGATCTTTGTTGATAATGTCATTGTTGAGGAGGTATACAAAAGTAAGGATGTCAGAAATAATGCAGTTTTAGAGTTAGGGCAGGCTGGTCCTCGTTCTAAACATTTTTCTACATTATGCATGGTTGGCGACATGGAAATCGAGCCTTCCATGCCGATGAGGAAGTGTATAGATAAGGAACAAGAGTCTTACATCCTAAAATTTGCCACACCGAAAAGACAAAGCGACATTCCTCACTTAAGGGCCAAGAAGTTCAAGAAACGATATCTATTGATTGGTTCCTTTATTTTCACACCACCGCCCCAGAAGCGTGATAGAAAATTGGATGCAAAATTAGGAGTGAAATTTATAAGTTCGAGGTGGAGGAAAGAGTTGATTCATGTCGTGCCACGACGATTAGGGGAAGTCTGAGTACCCGAAGTTAAAAGCTGAGGAGCATGCCAGAGTTTTAAGTGTGGGGTCATTCGCCCCTTGATGATGAGAGCATGTTGCTAGCTAGGCCCTAGTGGGCCCCAGGGAGTATTTCTTACCTTGCTTGCGCTTTGTTTTTTTAAAATATATATGCATTGAGGGCATTGCATAATTTTCAGTGTGGGGTGGGAAAATACGTCCCTGGTTTGTAACAACATGTTTTGAGGTTGCGGATGATAATTAGTATGCCTTAGGATTTTTTTTTTAGTAGTATTGCGTCTTAGTGTCGAAAAAAAAAAAAAAAAAAAAAAAAAAATTCAAAAAGATTTTATTTTCCTTATTTTCTTTGATAACTTCTTTTAGTAGGCATTCATCATCCACCCCTTTGGTTTTCTTATGGCCTCGGTTCTTTCCCGGGGGGGCCTTTGAACCGGCGTAGGTAGATTTTTCTTTTATAGTCATAGAAAGGGCTTTTCCCGATGACGGTGGATGACAACCTTAATTGCTTGAGGGAAAATTAGTCCTTAGGATAGGTGTATTCAAATGCTAGGTGCACGGGTTAGGTGAAGTATTGGCATATGAGTGATCTTGAAATTCTTTGTGAAAACATGCCGTGAAATTGTATCACTTTTCTTGAAAGCACTTGCAAAATAGTCATTATTTGACTCGTATGACCCACTTGGCATTGTTGATTTTCATTGTTGTTTGATTCGAGGGACAACCGGATCCCTCTTGCGTTGATTGTGTGCCATGTGTGAGTAAGGTTTTGCATTTGAATCCATGCTTGGTATTGACGTCTAGAACTTGCCCTGTGTGTTCACAAAGCGAAATGAAGTTCGGTTGAGCCTAGAAAATGATAGAGGCGCTTCTTTGATTAGTCACTAAAAAGCCTAAAAAGTTATCCCACCAACTTGCAAATAGCACCTTAGTTAACCCTTTTGAGCCGTTAGCCTTTTCTTTGATAGCAGTTAATTAGCCTTTACCCCTTCGTTCTATAAGACCAATTTTTGATCCAAATACTCTATGAGCACTTTGATCATTTACATATAATGGGAGTTGGGATGCGAAATAAAAAAGGGAAATGGTTGTTAATTGTAATCTAGGAAGACAATGGGAGCACCGAATGAAAAGAACTAGTTCACTTGTTAGTTGGGAATTGAAAGAAAGAAATCTGGAAAAAAAAAAAATTGTGTAGCGAAAAAGTTTTCCTTCTAACTTGTGTGACTCTTAAAAAGAGTGGTGCTTAAACAAAGAAAAATGGGTGAATTGGGAGAAATTTAAAGGTTGGTCGGTGTTGAATAAGGGCTAATAAAGAAATTGTGCAAGAATGATAGAAGTATATGTATTGAAGTGCTTAGGGAGGTTAGTCACTATTATCCAAATAATTCCTACCCGTCCCTTAGCCTACATTACAACCCTCGAAGTCCTACTTGATTCTAGGTTCGTCTTACTTGTAGTAGTGGAGTGGTTACACTACGGGCAAGCCTATGGTATGTCGTATTTCACATGTGATATTCTTTGTGAGAGTGAGCATACTTATTGATTTTAGGTCCATTGATTTAAATATATGTGATTCTTGAGAGATATGGACTACTTTATTTTGGTAGGGCACATAATTAGCAATAGAGTGGTGAAGTGTTGATTTCTTGATAATAAGGTTGCTTACATGCTTTAAAGTGGTGTCGTTGGGTCAATTGGTTTTAAAATTGAAGTGTTTTTTTTTAGGAAGGTGGTCCTTGGTGCTGAAAATGGGGTTTTGAATGTTTGGCATGGCTTTCGCAACTCGGCTCATTGTTTTGGTTTTGAAATCTTTCTTTTGAGATAGCCATACTAGCCGAATCCCGTTGCAGACCTGTTTGAATGAGTTAGGCTAGAAGTGTAGTTTAGTGTTGGTTTTAGTTTGCTCGAGGGCGAGCAAGAGTTTAAGTGTGGGGTGGTGATGTTCGGCCTAAATTGCATATATTTATTCATTGTTGCCTCACATTTTAATACTTTTAATTGTCTCTTGAGTACAAAATATTTTGATTTGTGCTTAATATTATAATTTTACTATGTAGGAATAAAGCGGTGTGAAGATGAAGAAATTTGGATCAGAACTAAACAAAAAAGAGAAGAAAAAGAAAGGAGAAAAAGAGGGGCGATAAGTGGGAGACATCATGATTGCTTTGAGGAATAAAGAGATGCAATGAAAAAAAAAAGTGAGACAGCAAAGACAAAACGTTGCAATTGAAAGCAGCTCAGGTGATCCTTCCTCGATGCGGAAGGAAAGCGAGAAGCCCCGCATCACAATGCGCGATCGCGGAAGGAAAGCGGAATTCGCGCGGTTTTTTCGATTTGACTAGGATTTGGTTTCCTTATTCTTTATTTTTACCCTAGACTATATATAGACGTTTTATTTTGCTGAGAACGTGTTCTGGGATTTATTCAAGGATTTGTAAGCCACCGTTCTCTTTTTCTCTCTCGAGGTTTCTTTTAATTTTCATCTTTTTCAACCCTAGATTACTCATGAATCCTTTTGTCTATGAACGAATTATGAGTAGCTAAACTTCTTACTTCTAGGGTTGTGGCGAAAGACTTGAAAGTTGGTTTGATGACAATTATTATCTATTGATTGTCCATATTTTGGGTTGCTTATTTATTCTTGATTTTAATTGTTTGATTATCTGGCCAATAGTTAGACACTATCTGTGGTGCGCGAATTGGACTTGAGAAAGGGAATTCACGTACGCAATAAGAATAAATAGAGTTTGTTCGATTTAATCGATTCGCTACTGAGGATAGAGATATACCCTTTAGCCCTACTTAGTTGAATACGGAGAAATAAATGCGTTCTTGTTACCTCTAATGACCATAGAGATATAGGCGTTACAAGAATATCTACGGAGCTTGTGAGTAGTTCGAGAGAATGTCATAAAGCATAATTAACCCGTCAACTAGTAACCCAGGAAATAAGATAGGTGAAATTGTCTGAAGATCAACTGGATTGTCGAAAGCCATGACCCTAGATCTTTCTCTCATCTGATAATTCTTACAATCTTTGTCAAGATATTCCCGCACAACAAACACCCATCACAAATTGTTTACTTTTCAGTTGTAGTTTAGTTCAACAAACATCTTGATTTTCACTTTCTTGAATAGTTTCATCCGAATTTGAATTAGTTTAACAGTAGAATCTAAGTCTCTGTGGGATCGATATCTGGACTTAACAGTCTATATTACTTGTACGACCACGTATACTTGCGTGTGCGTTTGGGAGCAATAATATGTCATAGAATCATTTACGGGCATATCAAAGCCATCCGGTTCTGTCTGTGAAAGTTACGGACGTTCGTAGTTACAAAACTCTTTTAAAAATAAATCTCTCTCTTTTTTTTTGCAACTTTTAAAATCCAATCATACGGAAGACATAAGGACCATAATCCGACCGTATCAAAATGCAAACATCAAGAAACGAGTGTGAATCATAAACATGTTCGAGAATTTCGAGAATAGAGTTACCCCAAGGCTCATAACATATCATACCTTAGCCATATCTAAGACATGCCAAAAGAAAGAAAGGTAAGCTTTACATACCTCGATCGCTTCCTACGCTAATCCAAATTTAAGTCTCAAACCTTCCAAGATCTACAATAAGGTCATTAAGTACCAAACATTAGCCATAAGCACTTAAGAATCCAATCCCAAGCCATCACTTTATTTACGAAATTTGGGCAAGATTTCCCTATAAGTTCAACAACCCCGAGAATTCAACTCGGCCAATATTTTCAACAACAATACCAACAACCATATAAGTAACATCAATAATCGATTCAAACGCATTCTAACATTAATAACCCTTTCGACACAATTCAACAACATTCCATCCACTACATAATGAAACCCGAA
This sequence comes from Lycium ferocissimum, assembly GCF_029784015.1. Classification (NCBI taxonomy): domain Eukaryota; kingdom Viridiplantae; phylum Streptophyta; class Magnoliopsida; order Solanales; family Solanaceae; genus Lycium; species Lycium ferocissimum. The sequence goes on from NC_081345.1 coordinate 76,773,616, forward strand.
ACCTCCAAGTTCAAGGAAACAACACAACACATTTTCTTCCTTCCGAATTCATGAACTACATTAATAATCCATTACTTCCATAAATTCAATAAACTATATAAAATTCCATAACAAGCCGCAAACAACTATAACTTCACTTTGAACCATTAAACTTTCATTAGCACCATAGAATCCACAACACAACAATCCAGACATACTAAATAAATTTAGCTCATTCCTTGTCACAAAACAGCCCATACTCACGGCTCAACATCAACATACAAAATTTCATGAATTTCATCCATTTCTACACACTATCCCCTCCGTTTTAATCCGTT
>NC_081345.1:76774032-76779158 GCF_029784015.1 Lycium ferocissimum
CGCATAACCCCCGAAGTTGGTATACTATGTATCCCCCGGACGCGAGATTTGGGCAGACGGGTCATTTGCCAAATAATATATATATGAGGGGCGCCCGTTCCCGTTTAAAAATATATTTACGAGGGGCTGCCGTTGTAGAACTATTATATTATATTTTGTATATAGAAATGTTTCTTTTGAAAGCTAAGCATCTGGTCTTTCCCTTTTGGAGGCAATCGATGCATAGGTTATCTTTATCTGATTATGTTCTATATTTCTTATTATGTTGTTATTCATGCCATACCTACTCGGTACACTATTTGATGCAAGAAAATAAGACAAAGATAGAAAGAAGACATAATTGATGTGATTGGACAATAACTAGAAGAAATAGTCCTAGTTACCTTCAAAAGGATCAAAGGCACCTATCTTATGCAACAATCCTCGCAGAATAACAGCCATCTCTTGCAAGTTTGTATAGGATCCAAAACGGGAGTTGTTCAATTTGGACTCCACGAAATTAACTCTAGTCATTCAAGACTAAAGAGTTTCAATAATATTCAATATTCAAAGATAGGTATCTTTCAAATGAATTACAAGCACCTTTAAATAAGGTTCTTAAAATATACTAGTCAAAAGAACTAAATGGAAGTGTAGTCTTCTCGGTGCATAGAAGACTACAAAATGCATACTCCTAGAAGCCTAGAAAGCCACTACACATATTGAAAGTCAAAATAGCCTTTAATAAGCCTAGAAAACACAAAAAGGGAAGCTTCCTTCGTTCACATTAGTCCAGCCCCTCATGTTCACACTAGTTTCTGTAAGTCCTAATTTGGGCGCTAGACTTGTTCTTTCATGGGGGCAGATCTTGGGCTTCAATCCACATCCTTTCGGGCTTAATTTGGGTCTGCCTTGACCACTTGAGTCGTCACCACGGTAATTTGGATTGCATCAATCCTCCCTTTTGAATTTCATCCTGAAGTACAACAGTTAGCTTGGTCAACGTGCTGAAATCAAGAGGAAAATGGCTCTTTCACAAATCCTTCGAAAAGAATTTGTCCTCTAATCCCATAAAGTTGGATCGAGAGGTGTTATAGGCTTTGGCCAAGTCTTCCAACCAATTTTCCGAGTAGCAACATGACCGTCACCGAGATAATGTTGCCTTTAAAAAGTTACGTAATTCAGCCACAACTCACATTTTAAAATTTTGCATATAATTTGGAAAGTGCGAAGAATTCCAAGAACAGTACGTAAATGATCCGCATGTTTGCAAGTCATGGATAGTACACAAGGATGTCATCGATGGACATGACGAACAGATCTGTGAAAGGCTCTCACATTATTAATCAAATTCATAAATATCGCCGGGGTGTTAGTCAAGCCAAATGATATTACCCAAAATTCATAATGACCATATCTGGTTCTAAAAGCCGTTTTTGGGATATCTTCTTCTCTAACTCTCCCTCACTGGTGATATCTCAAGCAGTCTATCTTAGAAATAAGCCACTTAGAGCCTTGTAATTGATCAAACAAATCATCGATTCTCGGAAGCGGATACTTATTCTTTATCGTCACCTTGTTCAACTGCCTATAGTCAATGCATATTCCCAAAGAACCATCTTTCTTTCTTACGAATAAGACATGTGCTCCCTATGGCGATGAATCGGATCTAATAAATCCCTATCGAGCAAATTTTACCGTGATCTTTAGCTTTTCTCAATTTCAAATGAGTCATCCGCGTAAGGAGGCATAGCTATGGGTTCGGTGTTCGGTAGTGCATCAATAGTAAAATCAATCTCCTGTTTCGGTGAAAGACTTAGGAGTTCATCTGAAAACTCATTTACTACTGGGATGGATTGAAGAGTCGGCGGCTTTACTTCGGTGTCATGAACCCGGACCAAATGATAAATATAGCCTTTTGCAATCATCTTCCTCACTTTGAGATAGGAAATAAACCTACCTCTTGGAGATGTTGTGTTACCTTTCCATTCAAGCACTGGTTCTCCTGGGAATTGGAATCAAACCATTTTTGTTTGACAATCCACATTAGTATAACAAGAGGCTAGCTAATTCATGCCCATAATAACATCAAAATCTAACATTTCCAGCTCAATCAAATTAGCTAGGATCTGACAATCACATACCACAATCACACAATTTCTATATACTTGTCTAGCTAATACCAGGTTACCAACAGAAGTAGATACCTCAAAAGATTTGATTGGCTCGGGTTTCACCGTAATACGACCGGTAATATAAGGAGTGATGTATGATAAGGTAGAACCCGGATCAACCAGTGCATAAACATCATAGTAGAATACGGATAATATACTTGTAACAACGTCAGGAGAGGACTCAAGATCCTGTCTTCCGGCTAATGCATAAATGCGGGGCTGAGGGCCACTCGAACTGGATGCTCCCCCTTCGCTTATCGCCATGGGTGGGTGTCCGCCTAATTCCAAACAATCACATTTATGGAAGGAACCAACTACTGATCCTGTGGGCTGGGCACCAACTCTGTCAATCATCGAGGGACAATCACACATCATATACCCAGTCTGACCTCAGGCATAACAAACATCTGAGCCTCGGCGACACTGACCTGCATGTAATCTACCATACTGGCTACATCGTGGTACTGTAGGGGTCTCCTCCTCGACTCAGGATCACCTAGGACTGGGAACCCAAAACTCTCGAACTCTGACCCGATCCAGAATAAATGGGGCGGTCGAATCTCCTGCCCGCAAATCAAAAAGGTGTACTAGCCTCGAACTGGTCTGGATATCTGAAATACGGTTGCCTCTGACCTCCTCTATACTCGCTACTAGCACCGGCAGATCTAGCCCTCTTACTATGCCCTCTATCAATATTGTGCTTACCCCTTTGCTGTTGCTGTTGCTCATCCAAAATTTGGGCATGGGCCTGAATACGATAAATGTCCATCTTTTCATGGAGTGAAGCTTCCATTATCTTGATCTTTTGTCCCTAAGCCTACTCACGAACCGATGCACTCCGGACTTCCATTTGCCGCATTATGGTCGGAGCATAGACCTAGACATATGAATTAAAATAGAGACTATACTCCCGAGCACTCATATTTTCTTGCCTTAGATTCAAAAACCTGTCAGCTCGGGCTCGACGGACCTCAGGTGGCAAATAATAGCGGATGAAAGCATCTACGAATTCCTGCCATACCGAGGGAGGTGCATTTTCCTTTCTCGAAGATATCCAATTATTATACCATAGAACTGCTGCATCCCGCAATCTATAGGATCTCTTTTTTTAACTCCACTGACTCAATATCAGACACATGTAGTATTCTTAGCGTCCTCAATATCTCATCTATAAAACCCTGTGGGTCTTCATCCGGCTTCGACCTGAAAATTTTTAGAGAATTCAAACTCATAAAAAATCACGGCCCTTGGAAATAGTGGTCCTTATTGCCCGGACCCGCACTCGCCACCGAGCGGATTGCAAACCCCGCCGGGTCTTCGTTGAATAGCCTTGTGTCACGACCCAACCCCGTAGGCCGTGACTAGTGCCCGAATTGGGCACCCCAAACACACCTATCAAACAGAGCCACACACGGATGGCTTATATATACAAATATCAAACGCTGTCTCAGATTATCAAACTGTCGCAAACACATCTCAAACACAACCATATATATATCAAAAGCTGACAAGGCTATCGAATGGCGCAACGGCCCAAAAACATATACAAATGCAAGCCGACAAGCCTGAGGCGCACGACGAATGGGATCGCCCCAAACACAACATATACAAACACACCTGTACAAATAATAGGCCTAACCCACATATATGTCCACGTACCTCTAAACAGACACACGAGTAATCATATGACGGGACGGCCCCGCCTATACCCCCGAATAAGTACATACAAATGCAACGAACGAATGTATACCAAAATATGGCTCCGGAGAAAAAGGAGCACTCAAATGCGGTAGCAAAAGGTATCCTAAGGCGGGTCGATCGACCGTGCGGGGGCCCGTACTGGCGGCATGAAACGCGGCTTCGAAGAAAGGGGGTCGGTACGAAATATGTACCGAGTATGCAAAGCGAAGGTAAAGAATAAATCTCGAGTAATAATCGAAATTGGGATATGAAAAGTAAGTACATATCCAACAATATCAAAATGTTTACTTTCAAAAAAATACGAATCATGCATAGGGGCACAAAATATGGTCGCCCGCCGCCGATGGCGCCATAACACAAGATAACACCGAAAAGTTTCAAATCTCCGAATCCGTCACATATCACAACACAAACATAACGCCAAACACAGATAACACCAATATAAAGCGGAACCGCTCCTCGAGCGGCGAGGCTCGGTGAACCGTAAACATAGCATAACACCGGAGTATATCATAATGCGCACGACAAATCGCAACCGGCCCGGACTCGAAAGATATACGGTAATGCACGAGCGGAGTCGTGAGGAATCATATGCATAAAATCATTGTTATAAATCCAAAAGATAAGTAAAATAGTCATATTTGAAATCGGAATAATAATTACAACATTTTCTTTCAAAAGCTGTCGAAAATTACATAGGAAGAGTCGCGGGACCCACGGACGGGTGTTGACCCGAGCAGGTCCCGCCTATGGAAAACATACCCATCCTACATCATACAATCTTCTACGAAAATATCAAAGCAATCCGAGCTCTTTACGTGAAAGTTATGGGCGTTTGTAGTTTTAGAATCGTTTAAGAATAAACTTTTCAAAAAACCAAACTTTTTCATGCAAAAGTTGAAAATCAAATATTTCAAAGGACATAGATCAACATTTCATCCCATCAACATATGAATTCCAAGAAACGAATAAGTATCATAAACATGCTTGGATTGCGAGAATCGAGATTTCCTCGAAGCTCGTGTCATAGCCTATTTGAAACTAAGACATGCCAAAAGAAGAAAGGATTGGGCTTTACATACCTCAAACGCTCTCCAAGATAAACTCAAATTCAAGATAAATCCAACCTACGTCTCGGGCTGCCCAAGGTCTACAAACAAGCCATAATATGCCAAACATTAGCTAGAGACATTTGGGCATTTAATTCCAATTTAGCCCTAATTCTCGAAATTTAAGATTTTGAAAAAGGGCCCAACCCCCGAATTTAACTCG
>NC_081345.1:76779258-76815262 GCF_029784015.1 Lycium ferocissimum
TTTTGGTTTTACTGCCCCGGACGCGGACCCCCGGCGCGGGGTATTTAGGAAAGGGAGGGGCCGACGCCTCGAATATAATATTTTTTTTTTTATGTATATATATATATTTGAGAAAGGAAAGCAAGAAAGAAGAGGCCCCGGCTTATAGGTAGGTTCCTCTTAATCACGATTCTATAACCCCATTTTGTTGTTCAAACACGTTCTTGCCCCTTTTATTATTACTCATGTCTTGATACTCGACATTGCTCGTCGATTTTCTTGGGGGCGCTTCTCCGCGGGGTCCCGACGGATCGGGGTTAATGAAAAGGTTTCCCAAAAATTTGAAACTCCTTTGCTGGGGGCCTGGCGGTATACGTCCCAAGCCCCCGATTCGTTTAGAGAATTTGCAAAAGGAGGGGTTTTGGGAGTGGGTTTGTATTGTAATACAAGTTTGTACAATTACATGTTTTACTTGATTTAAAAGCAATAAAAGAATGTTTTAGTAATCTTATTGTATACACCTGGCTTAAAGGTTCAAAAAAAATTTCAAGTACGTAGTAAGGGTCAGCGGGTTCGCTCGGCTCCGATTACGGGGTCGGGTGCCCATCACACCATAATCAAGATTGGGGTGTGACATAAGTTAGTAAGACTGGGAAACCAGCAATAAGCGGATAAAAATCAGGATGGTATTTGAGGTAGTGTGAGGAGTTTTCGCAGAGGCCTTAAGTGACAAGACGCTAGAAAATGGACGCGTAGGAAGAAAGAGAGTATGACAAGAGGATGGTATTGGATAGCTTAAGAGATAGTATGAAGGACGGCAATAGCTATGAAAGGGAGCTCCCCGAGGCGTCTTTATGCGACCTGTAAAGCTAATAACATTCGAGGACGAATGTTCTAAAGGGGGGAAGGATGTTATATCCCACATTTTTGTGCATTGGGACATTCCGAGCAAGTTGCGGAAAGTTAAGGGCAAGGCCATTTTCCGGTTTTGTTTGAATGCTTAAGTCGCTTATAAATATTATTGTCATGGAATATTAAGGGCAAACTTGGAAATTGAAAATTATTATTAGTTCATGACTTCTTGAAGAAGCATTGTGGCCGTGGGCCCCATTTACATTTTGGTCAATTGTAGCAAGCCATGTAATAGAACATGTGTTCATCTTATATTTTGTAAGGGCCAAATATATATATGGACAAAAGATGACAAGGCAAGCAAGACAATTAGTCATCTTTGATGACTTAAAGAAAATTCTAGAAAATTAGAAAAAAAAAAAGAGAAAAGAGAGGCACATGACCGGCCATATGCCTCTACTTATATATATATGCGTGTGTGTGTGTGTGGTGAAAATATAAGGCAAGCATTCATCATTCTCACTATAGAAAATTCATGAAGCTTGGAGAAGAGCCAAGAAAGGCCATTCGGCCAAGAGAGAAAAGAAAAAGAAGACCAAAAAAAAAATTCTTCTTCAAAATTATTTTCTTCATGTGTTTCAACCCCTTAGAAGGTGTATAACAACATGAAGGAGTTGTTGGAACAAGGAAACCAATTATTTTGCAAAACCCAACTCCTAGCCGAGAGAAGGTTGAATGGAAAAGGTAAGGTCAATCTTTATTTTCATATGTTATACATGGTTTGTGGATGTTGTGGAGCATGGAAATGAATGGAGTTCATGAAAATATGGTGTTGTATGTGTGGCGTGTATGTATGGTTAGTGTAGAAGTGAAGAAATAATGGTATTTAGCATGTTTGTGTGTTGTTGTGATATGTAGTAAAGCAGATAAAAATCATGAACCATTGTATGTTGATGTGGAACCGTAGTGCATGAGTTCGTCGTGTCATGTGTAGTGTGGAATAAGAGTTAAGGGGGCAAGTTTTATTTAGTGTATTTTGGTTGTTGTCGTCATGAATTCAATGATGCAAATGAGAGTTTAATGTGGCAAGTTGGTGTCGTAATTGTTGTGACTGTTTTGATAGTCAATATGTCAGCTAACGTAGGCTTTGTATTTGTGAAGGCAATGTGGTAAACGTGCGGATGGTTGATGTAGTTTATAGCGTTGGAAGAAGAAATATGTTATTGTTGTTAATGTGGAGTTAGTGAAGGTTTCGGGTTCCTTGGTATATTGTTTGGATTGTTGGAATAATGTGCGGGTTGTTTGAAGCGTTCTTGAATTTTATCGAATGGTTTCGGATCAATACTTGATCGTGTAAGGCGTTGATGTTGGCTTGAAGTATGTAGTTGAATGGAATATAATTGAATGTCGTCGAATGTGTCGAAAGGGGTTACTAATGTTAGAATGCGTTTGAAATCCTTTATTGCTATGTTGGAATGGTTGTTGGCATTGTTGTTGAAGAAGATTGGCCGAGTTAAATTCTCGGGGTTGACGAATTTATAGGGGAGGTGATGCCCAAATTTTTGTAAATAAGTGATGGCTTGGAATTGAGTCCTTGATTGCTTACGGCTAATGTTCGATGCCTATTGATGTTGTTGTAGATCTCAAGAGGCCAAGGTATGTAAAGCTACTCTTTCTGCTTGTGGCATGTCTTAGAGTAAATAGGCAGACACGATTCTCGAGGTAATTCTACTCTGGTGATCCGAGCATGTTCATGATTCTTGGCTTTCTCTTGATATCCGTATCCTTAATGTAGTTGAATTATGGTTCTTATGACTTTCGTATGACTATATTTTAAAAGTGGCATAAAAGTTTTGCCTTCAAAAGAATTTTGTTCCTAAACAAATCTGAAACTACGAACGTCCGTAACTTTCACCGAAAGGCTCGGATCGCCTCGATAAGCTCGTAAAAGGTTCGGTAGCGTGTTATGATTATAATGTTCATAGGCGGGCTCGGATTGGGTTGACGCTCGTCCGTGGGTCCCGCGACTTTCCTTTGTATGGTTCTGACGGCTTTTGGGAAAGAATTTAAAATGACTATCACCTCGACCCCCGAGTATGATCACTTACTTATTTGTTAAGTCTGTAATGAGGATTTGTATGTATATGATTCTGATACGTAACTATAATGGCTAAAATTCCGCTTAATATGTTCCCGAGAAACACTCGGGAGAAACTGGATTTGACTATGACTATTGGCTTGGTTGTTAAATGATAGTCTGTTTTGATTGTTCTATGGGATCTGTGTAAATGTATGAAATGAGAATTCGTAGGCATATGATTTTGACACGTAATTATGACTGGTGAAGTTTTGTTTGATATGTTTCCGAGTAATATCCGGAAGAGAATTGATTTGGTTAATGCCATCGGCTTGTAAATGATAATTTGTCTGATTGTTCTGTTAAGTCTGTGTAAATGTTTGAGTTGCATATAGATCCTACGATTACGTCGTGCACATTATTGTTACTTCCTTCCCGAGTCCTGGTTATTATATCGTGCGCACCCGATGCGCATATGATGAGCTTAAGTATGATGAGCGTCGATATATGATATGATACGAAGTATGATGAGTTCGAAATATGATGTGATTCGATTTATGATGTGTGACGGAGATACGGAGATCCGAAAACTTCAAGTATGATGAGTTGTGGGCGCCCATGCGGGAGGGGCGACCACGTTCCGTCAGCGCCGGTCCTATTACGGACATGGGGTATATGATATGATAATCTGATGATCCGATGATATGATGATTTGATAATGTGATGATCGATAATATAATGAATCTTCATTCGATAATACGGTAATATGACGATTGGTTAATCAACGATATGATAATATGGACGATTCCGTTTAATTTGATGATGTGATAATATGACGGTCTCATTTAAGGTGATGATATGTTATGTATACGTATTCGAAATATGATGTTGGTTTGAGCCGGTGGTGGGGCAAACCCAATGGTGGGGCAAACCCGGTGGCGAGGCAAATTCCGCTGCTTGGTTTAGGCGAATCCACATTGGTATAGGCAAATCCCACATTGGTTTAGGCGAACCCCATTGGTTTAGGCGAATCCCACATCGGTTAATGTCGGCTACTATGATATGTTCTATTTTATATACATATGAGGCAATGTTTTTTCAAAAGAAAGCTAAGTATTTTGAGCATTCCGATTATTATATCTGCATTCTCTCGTAATTTTTATGCACTATTTGTATTACAGATACATGTACTTCGGTATTCTGACTATTATGCACATTTTCTGTACTCCTCATTTCGGTTATGATCTCGTTTCCCGTATTCCACGCTGTACATACTCAGTACATATTTAATGACCGACCCCCTTTCTTCGGGCCGCGTTTTATGCCGCGGTACACCCGGATGAAATTTAAGACATTAGTAGAAGATGTTCCCGACGGGATTGGCGAGCTCCATTTCCTCCGTGAGAATCTTCTATGCCGAGTCAAAAGGTTTATGTTATGAAAGTTTGTTCTGATTTAGAGACTTTGCGGAGTCATGTGTATAGTGTGTCGATTATGTAGCGGCTCTATAAGCCGATGTCTTGTATGCATTATATTACAGGTATTATATGATTACGAATTTTTATTTGGTTTGAGAAAGACGGAAAGGCATGTTTGTTTTCCAAAAAAAAATTTTCATTACATATTTGTGTTATGGCTAAGGGCCCAGTACGATTACAAGTAGTACGAGAGTCAGCGGGTTCGCTCGACCCTAGGTAAGGATCGGGTGCCCATCACACCCTATCGGATTAAGGGTGTGACAAAAAGTATGAAGAATGTGATTAATAAGTCATCCAATATGCTCATATATAAGTCATCCATGTGTCCCATGGCCCACACATGGCTTGGATGAATTAAAATTAGCCAAGCCATGGTGGTGCCTCCATCACGGCCAACTTAACTTGTTATTTCATGAAATGCCAACTTTCCTAAATTAACTTTTAACCCCAAATTTTCCTTAATATTCCCTGCCAATAAATTCATAAGCAACTTATGCCTTAACACAAAGTCGGAAAATAGCCTTGTCCTTAACTTTCCGCAATTAGCTCGGAATATCCCAATGTACAAAATATGGGATTTAACATCCTTCCCCCCGTTAGAACATTCGTCCTCGAATGTTCAACTAGTCGCATAAGGTCTTATAAAAATCTCGGGGGGGTTTCCTTTATTACCATAGCATGCAATCTCATCTACCAATCATATTTCTCCTTCATCTCCTTTTCAGCTTCGCAAGTCATCTCCTTTCTGTTATTATTCCGTCACGATACCTTAACAAAAGCTACGTCCTTAATACACAATCTTCTTGCTTTATGTACAATATCATAAAGCCCAATATATCTCGGGTTAAACTTCCCCTTCTTGTCGAATCTCATTACACTTCTATGGGTGATACCTTGCATACTCACTCGCCACTCTGAAATTCTAAGTGTCGACGTCGATTATCGTCATTTAATTTTTGTCACCTCTGAGCCGCTAATAGTCGTTCCCTGTTTTAGCTATCATCCGCCAGTATCATCCTGAAAGAATTCGACGCATAAATTCCCCCTCCTTTTAGTAGCCCGCTAGTTTCGATCACCTTGCCCAAATCATCTTATAATCCCCTTTACACAACTTATAACATCCTAGACACATTATCTCGTGTCGTTCCTTTATCCTTAATGCAAACTTTTCCATTGTCCCTTTGCTCTGATTTTGCTCTTAACTTTCCGGTTACACATGATATTGCAATCTTTACACGGATATACAAAGGTGCTTCAAATTAGCCCACAAATACCTTGGCGTGGCTTCACTAGTCCTTATGTTTTACTTTGTCTTCGCCTCTCTTTTTCCCATAACCGGTATCGGAGTAGATCTTTGGTTCCACCATAGCTATGTCCTGTTTGTCCTCAGTACTAACTCCATGTCGGTAATTTAGCTTAAACCATCTTTACACCTCTCTGTAATGTGCCCAACGTATCATAACTGCCTTATCATTATTAGGTCTTTATTCTTCTTATCAAGTACTCACGTAGTCTCATTCTTAGCATACCAATACTTGTAGGTTGCATCCCCATTCTTGTACAACTTGTATAAAGTATATTCAATCTTAGTTACGGTCTTTCCTTCTCCTAGTTCATGCTACTTCACATCTCCCCTCCGTACTAACATTCGCTGTAGCCTATCCTGTCATACTCTTATCCCTTCCTTTATTCACTCCTTCGATGTTCTCACTTTCTACTATAGGAGGTTTCCTATATTTCTCCCTTACTACTCATAGGTCGCAGTATCGTTAGTGAACAACCCTCTGGTCCACATCTTAACCTCTAATCCAGCATAGCAGTGTTGTCTTTCATAATGTCTCTGTAGGTTACTCGTTATTATTTCCTTGTCGTATCCTCTTCCTTTCTTAAGCATCCAATTTCCAATTTCATATCACTTAAGATCTTCAAAATTAGTTCTCAGCACTATCTCGATTACCATCCTAGTTCCAACCCCTTTGGCCGGCTTTTGGATTTCACTAACTTGTCTCAGCAAGGAACCTTACTTGTAGCCCGAACATCCGTATCAAATATATTGTAGTGTCGATTGTCTTCGTCTTACATTTGCATCTCCCGCACTCGCTTCCCCCCTTTAGGGGCGTGCTTATGCTATTACTCGATTATACTTTATTCTATGTCCGCATTTTCCAATCTTAATTAGGCAGCACTTTTATTCCGACATTCGGATCCTCTTACCGTTCATCTACTCACTTTCTTTCTTTTCCAAATATCATTGTGTTAGTACTTCCCAAGCTTAACCTGTAGCGACAACAGCATCAGCTTGCCTTGTAACATTCGTGCCTTTTATTTTTCTTTTCATTTGAACTTCGCTACCCTGTCCGATTAATGCCTTCCGTATACCGCCACATTGGTTGCCGGAATACACATATCCGCTGATGTAGCCATGTACGGAATATCATAGACATACGTACACATATATTTACTGCCATCTCGCTTACAAAATGTTTCCAAACACTATTCCAACTCACCTCAATTCTAAAGCTGCGGCGCACCTTCTTTCTCTTCACCGGTCTAGTCCGTCTCGACCTACGCGACATTTTGAGGTTTCCGCCCACTTTGTATACTCTAATTTCCCTTAAAATACTGTAGCTTCCCATTTGGCTCTCCTGTGTCTGACTTTATAGAACTTTTAGTACACTTCCCAGGGGGTCACCCATCCTGAAATTTCTCCCACTCCAGCACGCTTAACTTTGGGACCCTGATAAAATACGATGCTGTAATGCTAATATAATCGCGCCCACCTCACCGCATGACCTTCATCATATAATCTGGAGTAAGTTGAAATCTTACCAGATTCCGAAACGTCCTCATAACACATCTCCTTCTGAATTAGAAGGGTCTCTTACTCTTCTGACTCCGCAGTTACTATTCTAACCCTTTTCAATCCTCAATGTTCACCTTTCACATATGGATATGACTACTTTCCGTCCTAGACTTCCAGATTCCCAATGGTGGCGAACGCACCTTCGTCATCAGTACTTATAAATACTTGGTTATCGGCCTTTAAATTTTTGCTCTCATTCTACCTCGTTCCTCATCCTTTCTATAACCGAGTCTTTCACGGTCCTGTCTCTTATAGTACTCGTGTCCTTAGCTACACATGTCATGGTCTCTTACTACACTGTTATCTCGCTTTCTTCTTATTTCCTTATTCCGAACTTCCCCTAGAAAACTTGATAAGCCTCCCCTATCTCGCTTTTCCGCTTCACACTTGCCTTTATATTCTAGCTACATAGATCACATCATAGCTTTGACCATCTCTCACTAGGCTTTACTTATTTTCATAACAGTCCTTATTATATTCACGTTATATCTTATTCGTAATCAATCCTATAATATAACACTTCTTAACCTCTTACCCTTTCTGATCAACTTTATCCTTAATATCTCACAAGCTGTCTTATCAATACGTTCATATCTATCATAATTCCTTTCCTCTGTACTCTTGTCTTAATCATACTATTACTTCTTTTAATTATAAGCTCGTCATAATTCATCCCTGCTTATCAATTCAATCGGTACCTTAAATAACCCTCTATCACAGTTTGCCAGCCTTTTCTAAATCGTCTCTTAGTATCACAAGCCCTTTCCAATTTCTTTTATCATACCGATATCAACCTTCTAATTATTCTTATCCTCAATTTAGCAATTAACTTCTTTCTCGATGTCAGCCGTACTCGTAGCTTAGTCAAGTCTTATCATTACTATTAGTACGACCTTTCAAGTCATATCACAAACCCATATCTCATTCTCTTCTTATTTCTGGGAAAATTTCGGCAGAGTTTCCCCTATATTTCTTACTATCTCAAAACCTGTACGCAGGAAATACCAACAGTGCCTCACAGGGCCAACACATATATGTATATATATCATATCATATCACAGCCACACAGGGCTCCCCCAATATCAACAACAGTACGAAAATAATGAACATACCTCGTATGCCCAACTCAAACCGCACCTGTTACACTTTCTTGTTTACTTTCCCTTATAACCTTCAACTTGTATTTCAATCGTACTTCCATATCTTACCCGACATATTTCTTTCATACCGTTGCTTACCTGCGTGCTCTGTAACTTCCAATGTCGCTAGTCGCTTTCTTTACGTCGATGTCATTCTTCTGCTGAAATCAAAGGTTAGTATCGGGAACCTCATTTCCTATGACGTGGCTCTATGGCACGATCTAATAGATGAAAGAAAAGTAACCACCCTAGATGCCCCGTAGCCTCCTGTTTATAAATGTGGCGCGCTTCACACCATAAACAGGACTCTCGGACACGACTTTGGACAACCCCTAGGACGAGCTATGCTCGATACCAATTTGTCACACCCTAATTTCCGATAGGGCGTGATGGGCACCCGACCCTTACTTAGGGCTGAGCGAACTTGCTGACTGTCGTTATACTCATAATCATGATGGGCCCTTAAATCATGACGGAATGCATAAGGAAAGCTTTTCGAAGAACAATATGATTCTCATCTTCCTCAAATCAAATAAAATCAGAACATATGAAACTTGCAACACAATGCATAATAATACATCGGCCTACATAGTCGCTTACAAAACCCGACATCTTATATACACGACACCGTTCGCAAAGTCTCTAACATAACTCCGGATACCATAACAAAAGCACTCGACTCGGCAAAGCCTCTAGGGAGGAAATGGAGCTCGCCAATCCAGGTTGGAACATCTTCTACTCATACGATATACACGCGTGGCATGAAACGCAGCCCCCGAAGAAAGGGGGTTAGTACGGAATATGTACTGAGCATGTAAAGCATGAAATACAGTAAACCGGATCATACTGAATAAGGAGTACAGAAAATCATAAGGCTCGACTCTGAAACATAAACAAATAATCATCGTGTACATATGCATGCATAGCGTGTCCCGGCCCTCTAGTGAGGGACTCGGTGAGTAAAATCATCATATACATGTACATATAGCGTGTCCCGGCCCTCTAGCGAGGGACTCGGTAAATAAAATCATCATATGCATGTCATCATGTCATCATATATATATATATATATATATATATATATATATATATATATATATATGCAGGCCCTCTAGTGAGGGACTCGGTGAATAGCATCATCATATGCCATCCTGGCTACCATCCCCATATCATCATATCATCATTATATATATATATATACCGTACCCGGCCCTCTAGTGAGGGACTCGGTGAACAATGCAGTGGAATGTGCACGAATACGTGCCGGCCCGGGACTCCGGGTTAAAGATGCATCGAGGCATGCACGAGCGAGTAGTGACAAACTATATGCACATAAATCATCATTACAGACTCAATGGATAAGTAAGTAGTCGACGCTCGAGAGTCAAAACGGAAATCATGTTAAGTTCTTTCAAAAACAAAGTCGTTAGGATCATATAAGGGAAAATCTCGGGGACCACGGATATGCATCAACCAATCCGGGCCCGCCCGTGAAAATTAAAGTCATTATACGTTATAGCATCACTTACGAGCATATCAAAGCCATCCGGTTCTATCTATGAAAGTTACGGACATTTTTAGACATAGGGTCCTTTAGGAACAAAACCGTTTATACAACATTTTAAATCCAATCATATCAAAGGACATAAAGACCATAGCTTGACCATATTAAGGGTGCTAACATTAAGAGGTGGATATGAATCGTAAACATGCTGGAATCATAGGAGTAGAGTTACCCCGAGAATCGTGTCGTAGCTTTCTTACACTAAGACATGCCAAAAGAAAGAAAGGGATAAGCTTCACATACCTCGTCCGCTTCCTAAGCTAATCCAAACTCAAGTCTCGGGCTCCCAAGATCTACAATACGTCAATAAATACCAAACATTAGCTATAGGCACTTAGGAATTCAATCCTAAGTTAGCATTTGTCTACGAAAATTTGGGCAGCATTTCCCCTCGTTTATATGCCTAGCCCGAATTCTCAATTCGGTAACCAACAACACCCACAACAATACCAATAATATTAACATCATTTCCAATACGACGTATGCCATAAAACGAGCCGCACACTATTTTCTAAATTTCTCAACCAACCAAATTTGCGATATAACTATTTAATAATTTTATTTCCGTAAAGGAGTCGAAATTCATATGAACAACATCAATAACAACAGCCTTCACACATTTTAGAAGGTAATTACATTTATTTTCATCCAAAATTCTCTTCAAATCTCCTTCCATAATTCACAACACCAACAAACGAATTTATCGACTATTCCCTCCGTGCTAATCCGTTAAAATTCTAAATAAACTCGTTAACAATGAAAAGGAATCGTATTCATACCTTAAGCATGCAGACCCCACATTATCACTCTTCTCCTTGGTTGATTTTTAGCTCAAATTGAAGACAACGCGGCGTACAACACTTTTCTCTTCATGGGCTTCGAAATTCGGCTCGCATTTTGGTCAAGGTGGTTTTCTTCTCTCCAAGGCTCTTCTCTCTCTCTTTACAGAATTTTCTGGTGTTCTTGGTCTGAAAAATGAGAGGCAAGGGCTGAAATTTCACTTAAATAGGCATGGGTCATGGGCCTAACCCGATTGGGCCCGGTTTGGGCCTAGCCCACTGACCTTTCCGCCTTAAAACATCCATATCTCCTTATCCCGATATCACTTGTAGGCCCACGACATATGGTTGGAAAGATAATTCAATTATCTACAACTTCTATCTTTGGTATTTTCCAAATTCCAAACTTATAATACCGTTTACGCCCCTCGAAGTCGGATCACCCGAAAACGTTACTTAAAAATATTTGCTTGGAGGACTTCCACTTTGATTTGGCTCAAGGGTCCTTCTTGAGTTATGTTTAACTTCACATATGTGATTCATATAAATTGTCGCATGTCCCAAAAAAATCTCAATGTGTGGGCCCCGCACTCGGCTTGCGAATAATCCGACGTACAAAAATACGAAATATAATACGCACAACGTGAGTTTAAATTATGAAGCAACAACATGATTGTCAATTTTTAAGCACGTTAATAAAGGACCTTCCAATTGGTTGGGCCGCTAGAGGAAAATATTTTTTTTGAATCAAATTTGGGGGCTCAAATTCTCGGTTCCGGGGCGAATATGGCTCTCTTTATTTTTCTCCAAGTTTCTTGAATTTTCTAAGGTTTGAAAGTATGAAGAATGTGATTAATAAGTCATCTTATAATGCTCATATATAAGTCATCCATGTGTCCCATGGCCCACACATGGCTTGGATGAATTAAAATTAGCAAGCCATGTGGTGCCCGGCCAACTTGGCCATTATTTCATGAAATGCCAACTTTCCTAAATTAACTTTTAACCCCAAATTTTCCTTAATATTCTATGCCAACAAATTCATAAGCAACTTATGCCTTAACACAAAGTCGGAAAATAGCCTTAGTCCTTAACTTATCATGATTAACTCGGATTATCCCAATGTACAAAATACGGGATATAACACGTTCCTGTTGTTGATCTTATAGGCTATTGGATACTCAAGGTGAAATGATCGGTATGTATCCGTAGAGGTCATATTGGCTCGGTATCATTCATACCATATTCGTACCCGTCCATAACAAGGCTCGGTGTCACAAATAAATAGCTATAAACATATATGACATACATGAGTATCCAAAGGAAACATTACAACTCTATCGGGGTGACATACAGTCGGTAAACCCCCGATTTATATTATGGAACAACCATCATCACTATATCTAACCTTGAAGGAACAAGTAACATAAGGTGAGATCAACCACAATGAATAAAATCAAGGAAATCATGAAATAAGCTCAATAATCTCATAATAGCATCAAATCCATGAGCTTTGGAATTTCTAGAATGGAATCATCATCATCATCATTATCATCATCGAAAACATCTATTTTTAGTATCTTCAGAACTTTGAGAATCATGAACTTCTAACATTTTGGAAATAAGGATGCTATGGAAAACATCTATAGGTTCATAAGAAAGGAATCATGCCTTTAGAAAGAAAGGGACTAGCCTTAACATACCTTCTCGTTTCCTTAACTACTTAACGCTTGTCCTCCTAAGCTCGTAAATCTACATTCAAGAGAATACATATTTTTTTAGACTTATCGTCATATGCTTGTCTTATGCCTTCAAATTAAATCCTCTTAAAATTTGCCGAAATTCGGGAAGCAACTCCCCTGTTTTTATCCTTATCTCAAAATTACAATATCAACAACCAACAATAACAACAATAACAACAATAACACTAACATCAACAACATCATCATCGGTACCAATACGCTCCATAAAACATCCCACACGATGTTTTTTTCCAATTTCTCAACCAACCATAACAATATCCACAATACCATAATCAAAGAATTATATTCAATTTAATCTCAAATTAATACAAAATCTCCTTTCAAATTCATTCCATAATCATCATCTTCACTTTAATACTTCGCAACTTCTCTATTATGATTCCCTGCTTTTATAGGACTTGCTAAACCTTTAAATCAACTTAATCATGAGAAATAGGATGGAGAACATACCTTACACTAGAAGAACTTCACCCCACTCAACTTCTTCCAAGCTCAAGTTCATCACAACATTGAACAGAAACAAGAATAGTCATCTTCCATAGATTATCTTAAGGTTTTGATGTTTGATCTTTTCTTTCAATGGTATTGAAGGTTGTGGAATGTTGTAGAATCCTCAATAACTCTCTTATAATGGGGAGATAAGTGTGGAAGGCTCTAGAGAAGGGTGGATATAAGATATGGTGAGAAATTAGGTGATATATATATATATATATATATAGCAGCCCAATTCGGGTTGGGCTAGTGGGCCAAATTTAATGGACCTTTTAAGAGGTTTCTAGAATTTCAGCATAGATTCGCGGCTTACGCAGTCCGTTTTAAATTGTCCATAACTCCCTACTCCGATGTCGTATTGACGAACGGTTTGTTGCGTTGGAAACTAGACTCGATGAACTTCATTTTAGGCTTTTAAACCACCACAAAACTTGTTATATCCCATATTTTGTACGTTGGGACATTCCGAGCTAATCGCGATAAGTTAAGGACAAGACAATTTTGGAATGCGAGGGTGAGACTTGTAACCTCCGATTTTGTTTTAATACACAAGTTGCTTATAATTTTATTGGATGGAAAAATTAGGGGCTAAAAGTTGGAAAAAATATTTCATGAAAATGGCCAAGTGGCCGTGTGGTCATGTGGGCACCCACCCATGGCTTGGCAAAATTTGATTGAGCCAAGCCATGTAAAAGGCATGTGTCCACCTTGTATGGGCTATGTATATATCTATATATTGATAAGTGATGACCAAGCAAGATAATTATGCATCATTTTCAACTTGAGAACCTTGGAGAAACTTGGAGAGAGTTTCAGCCATGGCTAGCCGAAATTGAGGGTGTGAGAATTGAACAAAAAAAAAAAAATTCTTCTAGCTTTTCTACCAATTGGAAGGTCCTCTATAGCGTGGAGTGGTTATTGGAGCAAGCAAAGCATTAATTTTTGTAATTTACAAACCCTAGCCAAGTCGAGAGGTTAAGTGGAAAAGGTAAGGTTTAATCTCCTCTTTCATGTATTATGGATGGTTGTACGTGTTGTTGAGTGTAGAAATGGATGAAATTCATGAAATTATGTGTGTTGGTGTTGTAGCCGTGAGTGGGCTGTTTTGTGTAGAAGGAATGAATTAAATTTACTTAGTATTCTTGGTTGTTGTTGTTGTAGATTCTATGACGAAAATGAAGGTTTGATGGTTCAAATTGAAGTTGTAATCGTTGTGGGCTGTTTTGAATATTATGCGGATTGTTTGAAGTGTTCTTGAGTCTTGTTTGAATGTTCTCGGGATGGTATTTGAACGGGTGATCATTGGTGTTGGCTTGATTGTATGTAGTTGAATTGAATGTAAATGAAATGCCATCGAATTATATAGAAAGGAATTACTAACGTTAGAATACGTTTTGAATTACTTATTGACGTTGTTAGTATGGTTGTTGGTATTGTTGTTGATGATTTGGCCGAGTTGAATTCTCGAGGTTTGTTGAATTTATAGGGGAAATGCTACCCGAATTTCTGTAAATGAAGTGCTAGCTTAGGATTGGATCCCTAAGTACCTATAGCTAATGTTTGGTGCCTAATGACGTTATTGTAGATCTTGAGAAGCCGAGACTTAAGTTCGGATTAGCTTAGGAAGCGGACGAGGTATGTAAAGCTTCTCCTTTCTTTCTTTTGGCATGTCTTCGATGTAAGTAAGATATGATACGAGCCTCGGGGTAACTCTATTCATCAGATCCGAGCATGTCTACGATTCTTATTCACTTCTTGATGTTAGCATTCCTAATATCGTCGAGCTATGATCCTTGTGTCTTTTGTATGATTGGATAGTAAATGTTGCATAAAGAGTTTTTTGTTCCTAAAGGATTTTATGTTGAATAAGGTCCCTAACTTTCATAGACGGGCTCGGATCGCTTCGATATGTTCGTAAAGTGTTCTCTAGCGAATAATGCCCGTAACTTTCATGGGCGGACTCAGATTGGTTTGACACATGTTTACGGTCCCTGAGATTCTCTTTAACGTAGTCCTAATGGCATTTAGAACGGATTTAACGTGACTATCGTATGATACTCGAGCGTTGATTGTCTCCTTATCTACTGAGTCTTGAAAGTTGATTTATATGCATATGGTTTCTCACTACTCTGCTCGTGCGAGCTGTTATTACTTCTTTCACTATGTCCCGGGCCAGGGCATGTATTCGTGCAACTCCACTGCATTATTCACCACGTCCCTCACTAGAGGGCCGGGGCACGTTATAGGTATATGTATATGATGATATGATGATATGGGGGAGGCGGCCAGGATGGCATATGATGACTTCATTCACCGCGCCCCTCACTAGAGGGCCGGGGCACGTTATATGTACATGTATATGATGATTTTATTTACCGAGTCCCTCACTAGAGGGCCGGGACACGTTATACATGCATATGTACATGATGATTATTTACTTATGTCACTCAGTCCAATAATGGGCTGGATATGATATTGACATGCATGATTTATGTTTCAAAGGCAAGCCTTATGGTTTTCTGGTTACTGTACTAGTTTTCTACACTCCTTATTTCAGTATGATCCTGTTTACTGTATTCCATGCTTTACATGCTCAGTACATATTCCGTACTGACCCCCTTTCTTCGGGGGCTGCGTTTCATGCCCGCAGGTACAGACGCTCGTTCTGGTGATCCGTCAGCCTAGGATATCTATTCTGCTATTTTGGAGCGCTCCCTTGCTTCGGAGCCTATAGTTGTGGTACAGACACTTCTGTTGTATATTTATATGTATATTCAGGGGTACGGCGGGGCCCTGTCCCGTCATATGATACGGTCGTTACTCTTAGAGGTCTGTAGACATATGTGTGGGTTGTGAATAGTTATGGTTCGGTTGTGCCTATATGATTTGTGTTTTGGGCGATCCCATTCGCCGTGATAGCCTAGTCGGCTGCGTGTATACATGTTATGGGATGTTGTGACAGCCCTTCCGGCTTCTGTGCGGTGTATACGTATATATGTGCGGCAGTTTTGAGACGACATTTGGCCTTTGTACACGTCTAAGTTATTTGTGTGCTGATTATGGTTAATAGGTGTGTACGAGTGTCCAGCTCGGGCACTAGTCACAGCCTATGGGGTTGGGTCGTGACAAAACTCTTGATATCCCAGGAGATATACCTCTCTGAAGTTGACCAAAAATTTCTTTCCAAAATCCTGCCAAATCTATCTAAATTTTGGACAAACATATTTTCTTCGATTTGCTTGATCACGGAATCTTCTGAAACTCTCCATACATGATATTTATCATTAATCATACTTGATAATGGTCATGTCCTTTGGTTCCAATGTTGTCCTTGTCACGACCCAACCTAGGGCCACGACAAGTGACCGGGCTTACCCCGTCTGAGAACTCAACCTTTGCTACTTATACTCGAATATGGCGATCAATAGATTTTTTTTTGAAATTCTAGATAAAATACTAAAGTCGATATATAACTCAAAACGTCTTAAAACGTATTGACGTATGGACACATACATAAATATATATACATGGCATAAGACAAGGCGGGCCGACGAGGCTACCGCTACTGCGTACAACAATCTAGAGACCGACAAAACCAACCGGTACCCATAACACCCACGCTGTCCGTACGTCTAAAAGTACGACTTGCCGAATATATACACAAAATTATACCAAATTAGGAACGACCTCCGAACGAGTGGAGTTGCCCGACTTTCTAGAGCCGAATCCCCCTAAGCAGCGAATCGCCAAGTCGCGTCCACTCGCACTGCGGCATGAAACGCGGCCCCAGAAGAAAGGGGGTCGACGGAATATGTCGAATATGTAAAGCGAGGGTAGATAATAATCACCGCGCAATTTAGGAAGGAAGAAATCACAATCAATCCAATACTGCAGCCTTCGCTATGGAACACATAAGTAAATACACAGTCCCAAACAAGCTTTAAGTAAATAATGCAATACATCACACGTGCCGCTTCCGGCAAAATTATGATAGCCCTCGGGCAGCCGCTTCCACCAATATCAATAATGGCCCTTCGGGCAGGCCGCTTCGTAGGAACGATGGCCCCTTCGGGCATGCCGCTTCCGGCATAACAATAATAATGGCCCCTTCGGGCATTGCCGCTTCCGGCATAATAATAATAATGATAACGTAAACATAAGTAGTAAATGAAATAAATTAGTAAAGCCTCGCACCCTTTCGGAGTGGTTTTAGAAAGTTTAGAAAATAAAAATCAATTTTATGTTTCTTTGTTCACAACTAGTTCTTTAAAAATCATTAGCGAACCACAAACGCGTTTAAAGCCATTTTTAGAAAACCAAAGCAATAATTATATTAGTAACGTTATTACACAACAAAGTATATTATAGAACATAATGAGGTAGTTCAACAACTTGTCCCGTAAATGTTGTACCAAAATAAGTCGAATGGAGCAATACAAGGTCTCGGAACCGTGGGCCCACCTCGGGTCAAGTCGAGGCGGCGAACCTAGATTACAAAGATTAGGCTCCCTAAATCCATCCATAAAGGTTCGGAGCGATTCGGATACATTGGCAACCGTTACAAAGGTTTAAGCATTCTTTTAACCAAAGATGAGGATTTTTGTTCAATTGCTTGTTTGAATGAATAGTATGCAAAATCAAGCTCGGATTTCCAAGAGCAGCATTATTCCCGAGGTTCCGATCTTCACCTAGTATGACTAGGACATGCCAAAAGAAGGAAAGGTAGGCTTTACATACCTTGGTTGCGCCTTATGCTTGCTTATTCTTAAGTCCCGTTTCGCCTAGAATCTGCAAATGGTCACATTTACCGATTACTATTCATGAGACTCTAACTTTCAATCTTGGTTTAATACTTGTCTACCAAAATTTTGGCAGCACCTCCCCTATAAATACGACACCCCGAGAATTAAACTCGGCTTAAATAACAACAACCAGCCCAACAACAACATCAACAACATCACTAACACCAATAGTCGCTATAAAACACATATTAACATAAATAGTCTTTCTTTCTACATAATGCATCAACTTCCATTCTAACTTCACACTTTCAATCCAATATCGACGTTTCCATATTTGTCTACTAATTTACGGCCATTCAAATATGATTCGGACTCATTTCTCATTATTCTACAAAATATACAAAATTTCCATCAACCATAACTCTTCCAAAACTTCCAATTTTCAACATGCATATTCATAACATTTTTTTTCCATCTTCCAATTTCATAAGTTACAACCACAATTCACCCCTAAGATCTTACTCTCATCATTATATAAAAATTATATCAAATTCACATAGATTTCTCATAACCTTACTAACTTCCTACAACAACTCAACAATGATTCTCATGCAAACTTTGGCTCATATTCTTCCACTTTCACCACTAAACTACATCAACACCATTACCATACTAAATGAAATAAATTCATGTCTTCTCCATCCCTAATATCACACGGCCACATATACATAAAACACAACCACACGGCCATACACACACACATGCCATAATTTCATGATTTTTCTGCACTTTACACATGCTACAACATATATGTATTTCTTCCAACCTAAAAGAGTGAAATTCTTACCTTTTTCTAATTTTTCCACTTGCCACCAAAGTCCCTTTCTTGCCAAGATAACTATACCATGTTAAAGAGGGCCTTGAACTTAGTAAGAATTCAAGAAGAAGAGAATTTTTGGATCAAAGTTTGTTGGCTTGGAAATTTTTCCTTTTTTTTTTTTTTTTGGTTGGCCGAATAGGTTAGCTAATGTTCTCCAAGTTCTTCTTTTTTTTCTTGAACTTTCTAATGGATGATTATGCATGGAATCATCCACTTATACCCACAACCACATGCCTAGCACATGACCAATTAAGTTGGGTTGGGCCAAGGCCATGTTGGCCGGCCACCCTCCAACATTTGGGCCCAAATTCTCTTATTTTTTTCTAGCCCAATTCATCACGGATCCTATTTTAAAATTCCCGGGACTAATTTCCAAAATTCCAAACTTGCCCTTAGGCCTTGTCCAAGGTTCTCATGTCAATATTTTCCATAAGTGACAACATACACACCACATAAAATCAAAGCATAGCCTTATTCTTACAAATCACAATTATGTCCAAATTTTCCGAAGGTGCAAAAACACGGATATAACATCCTCCCCCC
Organism: Lycium ferocissimum; assembly: GCF_029784015.1. Classification (NCBI taxonomy): domain Eukaryota; kingdom Viridiplantae; phylum Streptophyta; class Magnoliopsida; order Solanales; family Solanaceae; genus Lycium; species Lycium ferocissimum. Next base: position 76,798,410 of record NC_081345.1, read on the forward strand.
GCTTTAAAACATTCGTCCTCGAATGTTAAATGAACCTTATAAGGCCCTATAGGTATAGCGGGAAATTTATTCTTTCTATGAGTAGCACATACAACTTATTTGCCAATCAATATAACAAATTCACGAACTTAGATTACCTGATGGAGCATCCTGCGGAACCTCTGGATCCGGTCTTCCCCCTATAGCATAGATACGATGTGGCCCCGCACTGGAACTAGGCGCTCTACCTCCGCCCCTACCTCGGCCAGAAGAAGTCTGAGGTCCTGTCTCGGGGGCTCTTACCGAAGGCGACGACGCTGCTGCCGAGTTTCCAGAAACAGCATGGCCCACTCCTTGTGGGCAATCTCTAGCATAATGCGTCGGGTCACCACAAGTGTAACACACGCCATATCGACATCGTCCTGTGTGGCGTCTCCCGCAAGTCGCGCATCGGGGAGGGGGCATCATCTCCCCGTCCCGACCCCCGCCCGCCGTCGAGAACCCGCACATAGGGGAGATTTTGTCTCTGTCTAGGAAAAGCCTCCCTATCCCGCTGCGACCCTCGAAACTGCGAAGATGCGCTAGACTGGGGTCTGCTCTCTCTGGTGGAACCTTTATTCTGACCCTCCGACCTGGCCCTCTTGGGCTGACCACTACTCTGCCCTGAGGTAGCCTCTCGCTGACGCTTCCGATCTTCTGACCCCTGGGCATAAGCTTGAACACGAGCTATATCCATACCTGGCTGTATGGCAACTGCCATACAAGCCTCCTGTAACTCCGGCTCTAATCCCCTTACGTAGTGATGGATTCTATCCTCCATATCCTGCACAAGAGAAGGGGCATATCTCGCTAAAGAATCAAACTCCACACTATACTCTCTAACAGACATGCTACCCTGCTGCAAGTGAAGGAACCGGTCAACTCTTGCCCGCCTCAATTCAGGTGGCATATGATGGCGCAAGAAGGCATCTGAGAATTCCTGCCAAGTCGGTGGAGGGGCATCCCTCCCTCTGGATAACTTTCATGACTGGAACCAATTAATTGCTATGCCCTGTAGCCTATAAGAGGCTAGCTCAACAGACTCCGTAGCTGACGCCCTCATTATGTCTAAAGTACGCTGCATGCCATCTATAAACTCCTGGGGATCGCATTTGGGTCCGTGCCCTTAAATTCTCGGGGGATTTAGGGGTAAGAAAATCTCGGCCCCCGGCACTAGCGGCTCTATCCGGGTATTCCCCGGCCCCTACCCCGTTGCCCAACCCGAGTAGTAAGTATCTCGGGTTAGCAAACGTATAGCATCCTTCTCTCTCTCTCTCTTATTTCCTCGGTTCGGACATCCGGTCGGTGAGCCGGAGGCACCGGTGCGGTGGCCGGAGAGTGGGGCTGGGTCAGCTGCCTCTCTGAGCCCCTCCGAGGATGAGGAAGTAGGAGAACCCTGGGACCGAATGCGTATCCCAGTGTAAGCCTGAGCTCTGGTAGGCCTGGGGGCTTGGCTACCTGCCTCATCCACAGCGGCCTTGCCTCTTTGAGCCGCCGTTGCTTTACCCTTCTTAGGTGGCATTGCTGAAATCATACAGATCATTAGATTAGGAACTTTATCTACGACACAGCTCTATCTGCACGATTTTTTTACCATGAAAGAAAGAATGACACCCTATTAATGTCTCGTAGCTTCCTGTTTATAGATGTGGTGCACAACACACCGATAAACAAGACTCTACTAGACACCGTCTGCGAACATGCCGAGGACTGACCTGCTCTGATACCACTTTTGTCACGACCCAACCTAGGGCCACGACAAGTGACCGGGCTTACCCCGTCTGAGAACTCAACCTTTGCTACTTATACTCGAATATGGCGATCAATAGATTTTTTTTTAAAATTCTAGATAAAATACTAAAGTCGATATATAACTCAAAACGTCTTAAAACGTATTGACGTATGTACACATACATAAATATATACATGGCATAAGACAAGGCGGGCCGACGAGGCTACCGCTACCTCTGTACAACAATCTAGAGATTGACAAAACCAACCAGTACCCATAACACCCACGCTGTCCGCAGACGTCTAAAAGTACGACTTGCTGAATATATACACAAAATTATACCAAATTAGGAACAGCCTCGGAACGCAGTGGAGTTGCCCGACTTTCTAGAGCCGAATCCCCCTAAGCGAGAATTTGGATCGCCAAGTCGCGTCCCCCGTACCGCGCGGGCATGAAACGCAGCCCCCGAAGAAAGGGGGTCAGTACGGAATATGTACTGAATATGTAAAGCGAGGGTAGATAATAATCACCGCGCAATTTAGGAAGGAAGAAATCACAATCAATCCAATACCTGCAGCCTTCGCTTAAGGGAACACATAAGTAAATACACAGAGTCCCAAACAAGCTTTAAGTAAATAATGCAATACATCACACGTGCCGCTTCCGGCAAAATTATGATAGCCCCCTCGGGCAGCCGCTTCCGGCTCAATATCAATAATGGCCCCTTCGGGCAGCCGCTTCCGGCGTAGGAATGATGGCCCCGCCGCATGCCGCTTCGGCATAACAATAATAATGGCCCCTTCGGGCATTGCCGCTTCCGGCATAATAATAATAATGATAACGTAAACATAAGTAGTAAATGAAATAAATTAGTAAAGCCTCGCACCCCTTTCGGAGTGGTTTTAGAAAGTTTAGAAAATAAAAATCAATTTTATGTTTCTTTGTTCACAACTAGTTCTTTAAAAATCATTAGCGAACCACAAACGCGTTTCCGAAGTCATTTTTAGAAAACCAAAGCAATAATTATATTAGTAACGTTATTACACAACAAAGTATATTATAGAACATAATGAGGTAGTTCAACAACTGTCCTGTAAATGTTGTACCAAAATAAGTCGAATGGAGCAATACAAGGGTCTCGGAACCGTGGGCCCACCTCGGGTCAAGTCGAGGCGGCGAACCTAGATTACAAAGATTAGGCTCCCTAAATCCATCCATAAAGGTTCCGGAGCGATTCGGATACATTGGCAACCGTTACAAAGGTTTAAGCATTCTTTTAACCAAAGATGAGGATTTTTGTTCAATTGCGCTGAATGAATAGTATGCAAAATCAAGCTCGGATTTCCAAGAGCAGAATTATTCCCGAGGTTCCGATCTTCACCTAGTATGACTAGGACATGCCAAAAGAAGGAAAGGTAGGCTTTACATACCTTGGTTGCGCCTTATGCTTGCTTATTCTTAAGTCCCGTTTCGCCTAGAATCTGCAAATGGTCACATTTACCAGTTACTATTCATGAGACTCTAACTTTCAATCTTGGTTTAATACTTGTCTACCAAAATTTTGGCAGCACCTCCCCTATAAATACGACACCCCGAGAATTAAACTCGGCTTAAATAACAACAACCAGCCCAACAACAACATCAACAACATCACTAACACCAATAGTCGCTATAAAACACATATTAACATAAATAGTCTTTCTTTCTACATAATGCATCAACTTCCATTCTAACTTCACACTTTCAATCCAATATCGACGTTTCCATATTTGTCTACTAATTTACGGCCATTCAAATATGATTCGGACTCATTTCTCATTATTCTACAAAATATACAAAATTTCCATCAACCATAACTCTTCCAAAACTTCCAATTTTCAACATGCATATTCATAACATTTTTTTCCATCTTCCAATTTCATAAGTTACAACCACAATTCACCCCTAAGATCTTACTCTCATCATTATATAAAAATTATATCAAATTCACATAGATTTCTCATAACCTTACTAACTTCCTACAACAACTCAACAATGATTCTCATGCAAACTTTGGCTCATATTCTTCCACTTTCACCACTAAACTACATCAACACCATTACCATACTAAATGAAATAAATTCATGTCTTCTCCATCCCTAATATCACACGGCCACATATACATAAAACACAACCACACGACCATACACACACACATGCCATAATTTCATGATTTTTCTGCACTTTACACATGCTACAACATATATGTATTTCTTCCAACATAAAGGAGTGAAATTCTTACCTTTTTCTAATTTTTCCACTTGCCACCAAAGTCCCTTTCTTGCCAAGATAACTATACCATGTTAAAGAGGGCCTTGAACTTAGTAAGAATTCAAGAAGAAGAGAATTTTTGGATCAAAGTTTGTTGGCTTGGAAATTTTTCCTTTTTTTTTTTTTTTTTTTTTTTTTGGTTGGCCGAATAGGTTAGCTAATGTTCTCCAAGTTCTTCTTTTTTTTTCTTGAACTTTCTAATGGATGATTATGCATGGAATCATCCACTTATACCCACAACCACATGCCTAGCACATGACCAATTAAGTTGGGTTGGGCCAAGGCCATGTTGGCACGCGGCCACCCTCCAACATTTGGGCCCAAATTCTCTTATTTTTTTCTAGCCCAATTCATCACGGATCCTATTTTAAAATTCCCGGACTAATTTCCAAAATTCCAAACTTGCCCTTAGGCCTTGTCCAAGGTTCTCATGTCAATATTTTCCATAAGTGACAACATACACACCACATAAAATCAAAGCATAGCCTTATTCTTACAAATCACAATTATGTCCAAATTTTCCGAAGGTGCAAAAACACGGGTTTATAACAGTCCTTCCCCGTTACGACTTACGAGATCGTAATTCATCCTTTACTTCATTGTTATGTACTTCCCATGGCTTGTACCTTCCAACACTTCATGGGACGTCTCCAATACTCCATTAATGAGGTCAAGTACTTGGTATGCTCATGCTCTGAAAGTGCCAGGTGTAGCACACTCTGAGTCTGTAACTCTGGAGGGGTAACCCTCAACTTAAGGCTGACAGGACCTGCTTGCACACAGACAATTCCAACAAGCTGACAAGGTCACACTCGAGAATATATGTAAACCGGCTATCTCATCCGAATCGGGCCCACACACCCAAGCATATATATATATATATATATATATATATATATATATATATACACACACACACACACACACACACATATATACACACACACACATATATGCGTGTGTGTGTGTGTGTGTGTGTGTGTGTGTGTATATATATATATATATATACCGAGTAAGCCAATGAGGCTACCATGGTCGTACAAGACTAACAGTATCAAAATAGATATACACAAAGTTGGAAAGGCTATCATACTAACACACTATATACAGGACTCGTCTACAAGCCTCTAAAGAAAACATAACTGTATCATGGTCGGGAAAGGGCCCTGGCTTGCCCATCAAGTCTGTAAGCGCAAAAAAAAGACTCTAAAAGACCTGGCAACTCCGAACAAGGGAGCTCACCGAACAGCTGATATCAGATTTGTCTACTGGGGAGTTCGATCAGTCTGTCTAACTATACCTGTAGGCATGAATGCAGCGCCCCCGACAAAAGGTTATACAAGAATGGATATGCGGAAACGAGAAATTAAGAAGATAAACAAAAGGAAAAGAAAAGATAGAAAATTTGACACAACTTAAGATTCAATTTAGCAACCAAAGTTATATAAAACTAAGACCTCTAAATTATCATCAAAAGAAATAAAAAACTCTTAGGAAGACCTTATTAGGTTCCCTTGCAACCAACCTCTCAACAAATCTCAAATCAACAAGAGCTTAAATCCATAAGACTCTCACAATTGTTTCTCTCTCTAGAGACAACACAAACATACTAACATTTTCATCAATTTATCAAAAAGCTCTCTAATGAAATAAAAGACTAGCTATTTATACTAACTAAAAAATAGAAGACCCAATTATTACATAACTGCCATTAATGAGGCAAGGGCCTTGTTTGGCTAGTCTTGTGAAGATAGAAATCTTGACTTTGCGAATGTGGCCTTCTGCAAACATAACCTTCCTTGCTCGTTTGGCCCCCTTCGATGTGTATCCATCTCCAATCTGTCCTCCCATGCTATCATCCACTCTTGGGCTTCTCGGGACGCCCATGACAACATCTTTGAGGCAACTCGACTTGTATCATTCTCCCCTTCTTGAAAGGATTCGTCCTCGAATCTAAACCTTGAAAAGTCATAGAAGAGACAAACAAAAACCATGTCCTTAAAGGATGAGGGTCAGTGTGAGGGTGGGCTAACCTACCACCATGCCAAGTAAGCACAAAATGGTGATATAGCCAAGTATCAACCATTTTCAAGCAACATAAGCTCTCAAGTAGAGCACTAAGAACTTGGCTATCGAAAAGATTAAGAAATGAGGATATTCTGAAAGAGTTGGTTTCAAGATACCAAGTTGGCATGACATACAAATGATCCTCAATTGCAAAATGATACCATTCACACCAAGTTAAGACTTCACCAGGGTCAAAAGGAAAAGATACCCACATATCACGGGCAAGGCAACAACTAAGTACCCCAATAGGACCCCGCCGAACATCAAATGGACTCCCAACAATAACATGAATGTCATCATATGCAAATAGATAGTAAAGAAAGGTGTCACTCAAAATAACTTCATCTATAGTGTCCTCAAATGTAGCCTTACTATTAGGTTCAAGAACAAGATCTAGCATGCTGCTACGAGTATGAACACACAATGAAGAAGTAGCAATTTGTAAATAAGAACCACCTTCCTTTTCAAAACACTCCTTGCCCCTAAATGTATCATCATTCCTTAAGGGAAGATCTCTATCATAGGGAAGAGCGTCATCACTCTATAGTGGATTTTTAAATGCCATGTAGCCCCCAAAAGTGGCTACACTTTCAACATTACAATACATTCCACTCGGCACTTCACTTCCATTAGTCATGTTATCATCAAATAAGATAGTATCTTTAATGAAAGAGTAATCCATGAACAATGAGGAATCAAAACATGCAATTACATTCTCACAAAGATAAATGCCATCTTTCAAAGCATGTTCACTTTCATGACTATCCTCATAACACACAACACCTTTAACATCTTGAATCTCGTCAAATGTCAACAAAATAAGTTCATGAGGCTCATCTCCATAGGTATCAAACAATGGAGGTGTGTCATATTCATATTCTCTATCACTATCAACTCGGCTAACTTCATTAATAAATTGAGGTTCATAGAAAAAATCACAACAATTCTTAATTAGTGGTCCATCAATACAAGCAAGTTGACTAATACAATCATCCACAGTAGTTGGACACAAATCGATCTTACTAGAAGAGTCAATTCGGTCATTACTAAGACCAACTAATGGGTGCACTAACAAATGAGGTGATAACGTATCAACATGCATTTCAAGAGGATCAACACTAGGTGGACACAAATTGAACTCACAAGAAGAGTCAAGATGGTCATCAATAGGATTAATGTCACGACTCAAACCGATGAGTCGTGACGAGTGTCCGACCTTTATCAACCAAACACCTGTCACGACCCAACCCAATGAGTCGTGATGAGTGTTTGATCGCTAGAGGTCAGACACTCATCACGACTCATCGGTTTGGGTCGTGACATGTATGGTATCGAGCGCCCGTCCTAGTATTGTCTACAGACCGTGTCTAGTAGAGTCTTGTTTATGGGCGTGTTGTGCACCACACTTATAAACAGGAGGCTACAGGACAGTTAGGAAATTATCATTCTTTCTCCTTCTTAGATTGTGCGATAGAGCCCTGTGTTAAGCGTTCACTTTCTGATGAATTGTTTTGATTTAGGGATGCCCCGCAAGAAAGCTACAGCTGCCTAGAAAGGCAAGAGAGCGGCCGGTGAGGCCACTAGCCATACTTGCGGTGCCACGAGGGCCTGTGATGAGATTCAGAGTGAGGGGCCGTTCGAGACATCGTATCCCGCCCCAAAGACTCGCCCCAGCCTCTCACCGGATGTACCGGCCAGACGTGCGGATGCCGTACAATTATCGTCGTATTAGTAGCCGCCTGTGCTCACCTGGGGGAGTTAGTGTTGACTAGGCAGACAGGGCCGGTAGTTTGAGGGTTAAAACCTTCCTTGGGTTAGGACCTCCAGAGTTCTCGGTGATAAAGCAAAATATGGACCCCCAGGATTTCATTGATGGTATGTAGAGGACCTTGAGGGCGTAGCACGTGGATGAGGTCGAGTCCGTGGAGCTAGGTTCGTATAGGCTTCGTGATATTGCAGTACAGTGGTATCAGACTTGGAAGCTATCTTGGGGAAAGAATGCCCCTACAGCGATTTAGAGAGAGTTTTCAGATACTTTTATTCGCCATTATTTACCACCAGAGGTCCGACGAGCCCGAGCAGATAGGTTTCTGCGTATTGAGCAGGGCAGTATGAGCGTCCAGGAGTACTGTGTATATTTTGATTCTATGGCTAGATATGCCCCAGCCATGGTGGCTGAGATGGAGGATAGAGTTCATCGCTTTGTGGCTGGTCTAGGGCCATATTTGATAGATGCTTGTACGACTGTCGCATTATAGCCAGGCATGGATATCTCCTGTATACAGGCATGTGCACAGAATTTGGAGGACCGCAAGTGTCAGCGAAGGACAGATCATGATCGAGGCCATGGCAAGAGGGCCAGATCTTTAGATATTAGGGGTGAGTCTAGGGGAGGACAGAGACAGCAGTATCCCCGATATCCATTCCATTCAGTAGGGAGTGCATCTCTATGGTTTTCAGGCCCGAGGCTTGATCGGTCTTCTTATTCAAGAGCAGGCCAGAGTTCTAGGGTATGAGGCTCTCCGTATCGACCAGAGTCAGGCCAGGCGAGGCCAATCTTGTCGTGGTGTGCTCAATGTGGTAGGCTACACGCTGGGCAGTGTCGATTAGGGTTGGATAGTTTCTATGGTTGTGGTCAGTCAGGCCACAGGATGAGGGAGTGCCCGATGAGGGTTACTACAGGTATGGTTCAGCCTACAGGGTCTGTGGCTGGCTCTTCTTCTCAGCCGTGCCCTTCGTGTAAGTTTTTCGCACGCAACAGGCGAGGTAGAGAGAGGAGAGCATCCGGCCGAGCGGTCCTCGCACCGCGTGTATGCACCGGCCGGTAGACGAGATCACGAGACGTCTCCCCGATGTTGTTACACGTATATTATCGCTTCTCCCATGATGTTTATGCATTGATTGATCCAGGTTCCACCTTATCATATGTTACACCATTTGTTGCCGGCAAGTTTGGGATAGAGCCTGAGTCGATTAAACTGTCTGAGGTATCTACACTAGTTGAGGATCCAGTTATAGCCAAGCGAGTATACCGGGGTTGTGTCGTTAAGTTTGTAATCGTCATACCCTAGCGGACCTGATTGAGTTAGATATGATTAATTTTGATGTTATTATAGGGATGGATTGGCTGGCTTCCTGTTATGCTAATGTTGATTGTAGAACAAAGATAGTTCGATTTTAATTTCCCGATGAGCCAGTTCTGGAGTGGAGGAGTAAGGCGAGCAGTCGCCGACTCTTCAGTCTATTCCTGTGGCTAATAAGTTTCCAGAAGTGTTTCTAGATGAGCTTGCAGGCAGTCCCCCAGAGAGAGAGATTGATTTTAGTATCGATCTATTGCCAGACACTCAGCCAATCTATTCCTCTATATAGGATGGCACCTGCGGAGTTGAATGAATTGAAGGAGCAGTTGAAAGATTTGCTTGAGAAGGGCTTTATTAGGCCTACTACATCGCCGTGGGGAGCACTAGTGTTATTTGTAAGCAAGAAGGATGGCTCTTTGCGAATGTGTATTGATTATAGGCAATTGAATAAAGTGACTGTAAAGAATAAGTATCCGCTCCCGATGATCGATAATTTATTTGATTAGTTGCGAGGTGCCAAATACTTCTCGAAGATAGACTTGAGGTCAGGATACCACCAGGTTAGGGTGAAAGAAGAGAAAATTTTGAAGATGGCATTTCGGACTAGATATGGCCACTATGAGTTCCGTGTTATGTCATTCGGGCTAACTAATGCCTCAACTGTATTCATGGATTTGATGAATCATGTATTCAGACCCTTCCTAGATTTGTTCGTGATTGTGTTTATAGATGATATTCTGGTTTATTCATTGTCAGAGGCTGATCATGCCGAGCATCTACGAGCTGTGCTTGGGATTCTTCGCAAAAGAGAACTATATGCCAAGTTTTCCAATTGTGAGTTACGTTGAACTCTGTGGCTTTTCTGTATCACACTATTTCAGACGAAGGCATTAGAGTGGATGCCCAAAAGATTGAGGCTGTGAAGAATTGGCCAAGGCCCACGACACCAATGGAGATACGCAGTTTCTTGGGCTTGGCAGGTTATTATAGAAGGTTTGTAGAAGGATTTTTCTCTCTTTCAGCCCCATTGACTAAGTTGACTCAGAAATCAGCTAAGTTCCAATAGACAGATGCTTGTGAGCAGAGTTTCCTGACGTTGAAGTATAAGCTGACTTCAGCACCTGTTTTGACTCTTCCAGAAGGAGCAGATGTCTATGTGGTATATTGTGATGCTTCGGGCATTGGATTGAGCTGTGTGTTAATACAACACGATAAGGTTGTTGCTTATGCTTCTAGACAACTGAAGAAGCATGAGAAGAATTACTCAACCCATGATCTTGAGCTAGCGGCAGTGATTCACGCTTTGAAAATATGGGGGCATTACTTATACGGTGTTCATGTTGACATCTATACTGATCATAAGAGTCTTCAGTATATCTTTAAGTAGAAGGACTTGAACTTGCATCAGAGGTGATGGTTAGAGTGGTTGAAAGACTATGATGTGGATATTCTGTACCATCCCGAGAAAGCTAACGTAGTAGGCGATGCCCTTAGTCGTAAATCTATGGGCAGCTTGTCACATGTGCCGCCAGAGAGAAGAGAAATGGTCCATGAAGTTCATCGATTAGCTAGCCTCAGAGTTCGATTGATAGATTCAGGTGATGCAGGAGTTACTGTTCAAGACACAACAGTGTCCTCGTTGGTAGCAGAAATAAAGGAACGACAGTACGAAGACCTCGTACTAGTTCATTATCAAGATACAACACCTCAAAAAGAAAAGAAACCCTTTGTGATTACAGGTGATGGAGTACTCAGGTATCGAGGTAGGTAATGTATTCCTAATGTTGCAGGATGGGGGAGGCACAATACTCTCGCTATTCTATTCATCCAGGCTCAACAAAGATGTACCGTGATCTCAGGGAAGTTTATTGGTGGGATAGTATGAAAAGAGATATAGCTGAATTTGTTGCCCAGTGTCCAAATTGTCAACAGGTCAAGATAGAGCACCAGAAGCCCGGAGGTCTATTGCAGGCTATGGAGATTCCATCATAGAAGTGGGAGGTGTTTAATATGGATTTCATTACAGGTTTGCCCCGTACTCTGCGGAAGTATGATTCCATATGGGTTGTAGTTGATAGGCTCACAAAGTCAGCCCACTTTCTGCCTGTTAGAACTACTTATGCAGCCGAGGATTATGCGAAGCTTTATCTCCAGGAGATTATACGACTTCGTGGCGTTCCTACAGCCATTATTTCAGATAGGGGAGCTGATATGATTCCCATTGGCTCGAGTGCATTTATAGAGCCTATGATTCGAGGTGGAGCTCAACTTAGAGTCTATGATCTTCATTGGAGCTTATTCACCACATTTGGAGCGTTTCAAAGGACCTCAAGTGTGTATTTCCACACTATACACTTGATGAGGATCAATGATGAGAGCCAAGTCTCTACAAGTTTCATAGAGGTGGGATCCTACAAGGTTTGGGAGATTGCTTGGTTGGGAGATGTAGAGCTCGAGGTCCTTGCACACAAGACTTGGAAGATAGCTTGGAGGGCTATTTGCGCAAAGGGCTATTTGTGCAAGTGGCTACTTTGCGCAATGATGGTTATGCTTGCTAAAAGGCCATGCATGCAAGGTTTATTATAAGGCCATCTATACAAGGAGGGATGTGTTTGGCCATTGAAGACCAATCCTTGATTTAAAGACTACACCAAGAAGACTAGCCAAACAAGGCCCTTACTTCATTAAGGGTAGCATTGTAATTGCCTATTAGTCTTCTTTACTTAGCTTGTATATATAGCTTGTCTTTCATTTCATTTACTTAGATTTTGCTGATGAATATTTGTGTGATGATAGGATTATCATAGTTTGTTTAGCTAGGGTTTAGCTTAGTTTAGTAGATTTAATGGTGGATTCCATTGATTTCATGAAGAGTTGTTCATTTGTGGATTCATTTGAATAACTCTTGCCTTGATTTCAAATAGTATAAGTTCTTTTAGGATTGAATTTGATTGGGAAGTGTTGGATTTAATATATCCAAGGTTGCCCATAAATTCACCCTAATTGGGTCTTGCTTTTATCCTTCTTTCTCATCCCCTTGTCTTCGTGTCTTTAAATTTCGCATTTTTGGATTTGAATTGGTTCTTCCCCAATTCGATTCGTTATCATTTAGTGTTAGAGCATAGGCTAAGATATTGTTCCTACAATTTCTAATCCTAGGCTCAAAATCTGAAAATCACAAAAAAAAAAAAAAAAAAAAAAAAAACGAAAATCCAAAAAAAAAATCAAAAATTGTTTTGTGATTTGATTTTGTTGTTTTTGAAGTTAGATTTGAGTTTATTGTGCTGGAAAACATCTACAAACAAAATTGGAAGCCATTTGGGTAAGAATTGAAGTTTCCACAATTAGAGCTTCATCAAAGCTTGAAGAACTCAAAGTGGGTTTAGTTGATTTTGATAAAATTGAGCTTTGATTCGTATTGGGCTTTGTTTTCTAAGTGATAAGGAGCTTAAATCTGAAGATATGGACAAAAATGAGTTGATTTGGACCACATTGGGTTTTGAGTGTTCTTTATTGTTCATCTCTGTTCTTGGTGAAGAAGAAAGCAAAAAGGAAGGTTCGATCCTCAAAAATCAAGTCAAGGTTGTGAAAAGTTATTTTTTCTAGCCAAAAAGGGTAAATACAAGGTAGAGTGGGTCCCAAGAGGTCAGCCAAATTCAGAAAATCTTACACAAATCCCGAGGCAAACGAGGTACAAGGATATTCACTGAAGCATCTAACGAGTTCACTGTTTGGGAAGATATCTTTAAATACGGCCCATATTTCATTATACGGACCGTAAAGTAGATTGTAAAGTGGAACGTGAAAAGTTGTCCTCAAGTTGAGCTCACTGTCTCGAAATAGGATCCTTAAATACGGCTCGTATTTCACTATACGGACCGTATATCAGCTCGTAAAAAGTTGGGTCCAAAGTTGAGTATTCTGCCTCTAGGACTAATCCTTAAATACGGTTTAAGTTTACGAACCGTATTTCACTTTACGGTCCATAAACTTCAAGGGGTCAGTCGTATAACTGTTGGGGTCCAGTCATATTTCATAAATACAGACCGTATATCAAAACACGGACCGTATTTAGTGAGAGGCTAGTCGTCTTTTCTAAGGTACCTATCTTGATTCAAGCTTCGTTTCTTTCCACTTCCATCTCATTTCATTCCTCAAAAAAATTTCTTCAGCCTTGATTGAAAGTAATTATGTCCCTATTCCTCAGGTAGGGAACAAAATAAAAAACGAGTATAGAAATTTCAAAAATTTCCGTTATTTCAAATTGACACCTTGGATTAATTAGGGCTTCACGGTCGTGTTTTCAAGTTATCACCTACCCGGGCCTGAAATTTTATTTCGTTCCTGATTTTAGCATTTCGTTTCTTGTATTCTTCAACTAGTGTGCATTTAGTAATTCTTCTACTTGTGTATGCTAGTTCTTGATTCTTTCCAAGCTTTTCTCGTTTTGATATCATTGAATCTTCTTGGCTCAAGTCCTTTTGCTTTATCGAGTCGTCCGTCTTTCAATTAACAAGAATCTATTCATCCACAAAGGTTAGCAATCTTGTGAATTGATTTGGATTAAAAAGGTTCTTGACCAACCTTGGAAGAAGCTTAGGTTGAGAGGTAAGTTTGAGTGCAAATACGAGTGACGTGAGGAGCTTTTGCTACTAATCTTGTTTGCTCGTTCTGTAGGTACACGAAGAGGAGACATAAGGAGAAGGAGAGATAAGGATGTCATCCATAGCTTCCGAGTCTTGTGGAGATGATTTTGAAGGTTATGCCTCTAGCAATGGCGGGTATGACTATGAGGGTGACGGAGGCTATGAGGGAGATGACATGGGATATGAGCATCACTATTCATACAATGAATATGATGGTGATGGTGCTCATGAGTCATATGAGGAACATGGTCGATATGATCATAACTTGTACAAGGGTGAAGAATGCTACTCTGAGGGCAATTGTGAGGCAACACCTTATGAGGCTTATGAAGAAGAAGTAGTAGATGAGTATGAAGAAGGGTCCTATGGTGGATACGAGCATGAAGAGTCTCATTCTACATACCATGGACATGGAGGTGAGTTGAGGTATGCTCCTTCCTCACACTTTCGATATGAACCACTTGGCGAAAACTTGTAAGAATGGGAAGAATGTGGTGAAGATGAGCCTATTGGCTATGCACTTCATGGTGAGTATGCTTGTGAAGGTAATGAGGTGCATATAATTCTTATGAGGGGCCTTCTAATAGGTATTCACGTGCATCGCCTTGTAATACTTCCTATTCTAAGCCAAAAGGTATAAGTGTGTGGATCGGGCCGAGTAGGAGTCCGCCTAGAAGGAGAAGAGAGTATGCATGTCCTCCTTCAAGAAACACAAAGGCATACAATTCTTACCCTAATTCGGTGTCACCATGGTCCCAATATGGTTTTGATTTGGAGGGTAGGAGGAGAGAAGTATTGAGGGGCGATGACCAACATGTTGGATATGGAAGTCCTTATGGCGGTTACTCAAATCCGACATCTTATCCTACTCCAAGGAATATAATAAATCATTACTCTTATCCTAATCCGAGGTTGCCATGTTCTCAAGGTGGTTATGTTATGGAAGGTATGGGAGGAGTGACAATAGGTGAAGAAAGTAGGAGGAATGAGGGGCCTCAAGCGAAGAATGAACCCAAAGAAGAAACAAGCACAAGTGGTGGGTTCAAGGAGATAAGAGAAGACTTCAAATGCATAGGAGATCATATAAAAGGGGAAAAAGAAAACCTCAAGGAAATGACGGAGCTACTTCTCCAAATGCAAGAACAAGTCCACAAGGCCTAACAAACTGTGAGAGAAAAGATTGAGAGGAGTAAGGGAGTGAAAAGTGACAACTTTAGAGAGGAAAAAGGAAAGGATGTGAGGGAGTTGTCACAATCTTTATCTAACCCTTGTAACTTTTCTGTTATATCTCGCATTTCGCACGTCGGAATATTTTTAAGTTGGTTGCGAAGAATTATGGACAAGGTTATCTCTCGACGATGTTTTACGACAAATTGGGTTATGATTTTGTTGAAGAAAAGCGTTAAGGAAAAAATTTGGGACTAAGAGTGTAGTATGGAAAAATTTGAAAATTTCATGAAATTAGAGTGAGGTGGGCCATGGCCACATGGAAGCTTGGTATATATATACATATGGAATTAGATGACATGTTGGTCATATTAGTCATCTTTTGTGACTTTGAGAAATTTCTAGAATTTTTAAAGAAAGATTTGGAGGAAAGGAAAAGGAAAAGAATTAGAAAAAATATTGAGGAAAATAGGGGCACATGACCGGCCATGTGCCCCTCTATATATATATATATGTGTGTGTGTGAAGAAAGATCAAGACAATTCATTATTTGGTTCTAGAGAAATCAAGAAAAGAAGAGAAAAGAAAGAAAGGAGTTCGGGGCCGCTATGGGGCCGGCCGAACCTGCCCTCCCCGTTTGGCCATGGAAAAAATATCTCCTTCATGTTTTCTTACTAATTGAAAGGTTCTCGTCAACGTGAAGGGTCGTTGGAGCAAATAAATCATTTGTTGAGGCTAAAGGAGAAGCTAGCCGAGTGGAAGCAACAAGAAAAAGAGGTGAGGTTCAATCTTATTTTTCTTATGTTATGGATGGTTCGTACGTGTTGTGAAGTATGGAAATGGATTAAAAACTTGAAAATATGGATGTTGAAGTTGAGCCATGAATGTTGATGTTGGACCGGGTGGGTGTATGTTGTAGTGTCGTAGTAATGAATTAATTGTATTTAGCATGTTTTGTGTGTTGTTGCAATATGTAGAAGATGAATGAATTCATGAGAATATAGATGTTGATGTTGGGCCGTGTAGGGGCTGGTTAGTATGCAAGAAATGAGTTGATGTTATTGAATATTTTGGTCGTCGTCGTTACGAATTATATGACGTAAAAATGAAGGTTTAATGACTTATGTTGGTGTTGAAGTTGTTGTGGGCTGTTTTGAAAGTCACTATGATTTTAATATGTTTTCTCATAATTGTAAAGATAATGTTGTAATATATGGGATTGTTGGTGTAGTTTATGAATTCGGAAGAAGAAAATATGTTATGAACGTTCCTAATGAAGTCGGAGGAATTCGGGTAGTGTCGATGATGAATGGGTTGATTGAACCTTTATGGATTGTTCGAGGTGTTCTTGAATCGTGTTTGAATGGTCTCGGAATAATATTTGAACGTATGATCATTGGTGTTAGTTTGAATGTGCGAAGTTTATTTGAATAAATGGAATATCGTTGACCTATGTAGAAAGGGATCGTTAATGTTAGAATGCGTTATGAATTGATTATGGATGTTGTCATTATGATTGTTGGTTTGGTTGTCATGATATTAGCCGAGTTGAATTCTCGGGTTGATGGATTAATAGGAGGTGCCGCCGAAATTCCCGGGATAAAGCGACGGCTTGGAATTGAGTTCTTCAATACTTGTGGCGAATGTTGAGGTCCGATGACATCTTTTGTAGATCGCAAGAAGCCGAGACGCAAGCGTGGATTAGTAGAGGGGCGCCAAGGTATGTAAAGCTCACCTTTCTTTTTTGCCATGTCCTAGTACTATTAGGCTATGACCCGAGCCTTGGGGTAATTCCACTCCTAGAATCCGAGCTCGTTTTGTACTTTTTTCGTT
>NC_081345.1:76815362-76825288 GCF_029784015.1 Lycium ferocissimum
CAAAAAGAAATCAATCCCAAATATATTCTAATTTGCAAGTCTTTTCCACAACTCTAACATTTTTTTTTCAAATAGACTACTATCTTCAAGCTAATACAAAGACCACATATTCAAATATTACTCCGAGGCCATTTAAACACAACTCAACAACATTCCAACCAACCCATACAAGATTCAAAATAACCTATTAAGAGGTCCAACATTACGCTTCTTCCTTTCAAATCCATAAACTATATCGACAATTCCATACGTTAACAACATTATTTTCATCAAACAAAGAATTTTACGTAAATCACTTTAACTCCCGAAAACGACCCACGCGGTTTCTAACTTCAACTTGGATCATTAACCTTCATTTCACATCACAAATTTCATGACGACAACAACCAAAACGCTAGGTAACATTAACTCAACATGGCTGCCCCAAAACAGCCCATACACGGCCAGCAACAACATGTAATATTTCATGATTTTTCGCTCGTTTTCTACCACTAGAACAACGCACAAACATACTAATTACAATTAATCCACCTTCCTTACACAACATGACATGCACGGTCCAACATCTACATACATAATCTCATAGTTTTCATTTATTTACTACACATTACACCACCATACAAACATGTCGAATTCCATTAGTTCATCACTCCAACACACTCCACATACACACGATTAAGCACACACATATGGTCCCAACACACTACACCATATTTTCATGAATTTCTTTCAATTCTACATTCCACAACATATAAAAATCATCCACAACACATAAAAAATAAGAATTGAATCTCACCTCTTCCACCAACTTTTTCCCACGGCTAGCTTATTGCCTTGCCAAACGAATAGTCTTCTTGTCCCAACGACTACTCCACGACGACGAGGGCCTTCTAATTAGTAGAAAAACATGAAGAAAGAATTTTGTGTGATCACTTTGGGGAGGGGCTGGTTCGGCCCCTCTCTTTGCCGTTTTGCTCCCACTTCTTTTTTTCTTGCTTTCTTTCTTTCTTTCCCCCTCTCTTAATTAAAAGGATGACCACCTTATGTATATATATATATACATATATTGCATGCGAGGGGCACATGCCCTCACTCTAGAATTTTTTTTTCCTTTTTTTCCCCTTAACTTTTCTTTATTTTTCTAGAATTTTCTTCATCACTCCTTTCTTGAATTTTTTTCTAGAAGTTTTGTGAAATTACTATTTTGTCCCTCGTCTTTCCACAAAATTACCATAATGCCATTTTGCAAATTTCCCCTTTTTGCCCTCAGTCTTCCTCAATATTTCCACACTAATAATATTTTCCAACGACTTACGCATTACAACGGAACCGAAAAATGACCTTGCCCCATACTTTCCGCCATTGCCTCGAAATATCCGAAAGTGCAAAATACGAGGTGTAACATTAACGAATTATGGACAACATTCCCCTTGTAAGCTCAACAACCCTTCAACTTCCCATTCAATCTAACATCAACCACAATACCAACAACACAATGACAACACACACACACACACACACACACACATATATATATATATATATATATATATATATATATATATATATCAAAATATACTAAAATCCATTTCCAATCATCTCTTAAAATAACCCCATATCACTATATTACCCTTCATCAAGTTACCAAGTCCATAAGTATCCTCTCTCTACTTAAAATCACTAAAACTCTTGATAATAAACTCAAATACAAGGGTAAAAATCATTTACATTCCTTGAGGGGTCTAAGATTCCAAGAATCACGTCAACTCTAACTTCCTAAGCATCACAACCTTGAAGAAACCCTAGAAACAACCTTCTTCTTGACAAGCACGGGTTCACGGGGCTCGGATCTTACCAAATCTCCACTAATAATGATGAAAAATGTTGGGAATGAAAATATTAGGGTTCCTCTAATTTGGAATGGAGGAAAATGTGCAATAAAGTCATGGCTCCTATATTTATACTTGGAAATAAATAGCTACGACATCCATTTCGACGACCCTACAACCCGTCGACTTGCTCCGTCGACACATTAATCCTCGCAGCCGCAAGGCACGAACACACACCGTCGGCCGCACAAAGACGGTCCACACACATGTCGATGACCCGTCGACGATGACATGTTTTCATGAATTCCATTCCTTTCGCGACGATTCGATTCATGCTCAACTTCTAATCATATAAATTGCCAAGAATACCCGACCAGTACCCTTGTAACTTCACAAGACACTTTTTACCTCCAAACTCGGGCTCAGGTCTCTATTCCAAAGGCATACCCACTAGAAAACCACGGGTTCTACTACGACGCAAACGAGAGGCGTCACATTCTCTCCCCCTTAGGAATATTCGTCCTCGAATGTTTTTTTTTTCTTTTTCATAGGTTATAAAAATTTCTAAGGTGAGAAAGATTCCCCTGTAGTTATACCAACCCGTCCTGCACACAAAAATGCAAAATAATGCCACACAGAGCCACATACTATAACATACAATACTAGGGCCTCACACGACTAGTCACGATAACTGAAATGAAATAATACCTTAGATGATGCCATGCCGACAAAATCGCACCTCCCGTCTTCCGGGAACAAAACGGTACTTAATCTTCATCGCTTCTTCCGTTTCCCAAGTAACTTTCTCAACATTCTTATTCCTCCACAAGACTTTAACAGAGGCTACATCCTTGGGTCCGATAGACATGGACACGACCCGATATAGGGCCATGGAACCTCTTCGTATGATAATTGCTCGGTCACCACGGATATCGTTACTCATTTGTACAACTCTTCAAGGATCTTCGATGCATTTACGAAGCATGTATACATGAAATCTGGATGTACGGACTCCAATATACATAAGGCAATGCTAGCTCATAAGCCACCTATACCTACATATACGAATAATATGATATGGCCCAATATATCGAGGGCTCAACTTGCCCTTCTTTCCAGACCTCATCACTCCTTTCATAAGTGAGACCTCAGGAAAACCTAATCACCTATCTCAAAGTCTAGCTATGCGACATATATCCACAGATTTATCAATGGCACCTCCGGAAAAGTGGAGTGCTCTCAGCAATCTTTCTAATCATTTTCACTTTATCACCTCCCGTTAAATTAGGTGAACACGGATCCAAGAAAAACGATTCTCCCGACATCAAACCATCTCTTTGACGGGCGACCTACATCTCCGCACATATAAGGCCTCGTACGAGCCATCTCGAATCTTTGAATGGATACATTAGTATATATGCATAGCGATAAGAGGCATTTGATCATCCCATACATCATCAAAGTCAAGTACATCATCAAGCATATCCTCAAGGGTCTGTATAGTACGCTCCGCCTGTCCATCTCTCTGCGGGTGAAATGTAGTACAAAGACTTACCTGAGTCCCCAATCCTGCTGAAAAGACTTCCTGAATTTAGCTGTGAACTGTGCTCCTGATATGATTCCCGTTGGCTCGAGTACATTTATAGAGCTTATGATTCGAGGTGGAGCTCAACTTAGAGTCTATGATCTTCATTGGAGCTTATTCACCACATTTGGAGCATTTCAAAGGACCTCAAGTGTGTATTTCCACACTATACACTTGATGAGGATCAATGATGAGAAAGCTAAGTCTCTACAAGTTTCATAGAGAAGGGATCCTATCATACTGGGAGATTGCTTGGTCGGGAGATTTAGCTCGAGTCCTTGCAATAAGACTTGGAAGATTGCTTGGAGGGCTATTTGCACAAAGGGCTATTTGTGCAAGTGGCTACTTTGCGCAATGAGGGTTATGCTTGCTAAAAGGCCATGCATGCAAGGTTTATTAGAAGGCCATCTATGAAAGGAGGGATGTGTTTGTCACACCCTAATTTCTGTTAGGGCGTGACGGGCACCCGACCCTTATTTAGGGCCGAGCGAACCCGCTGACTCACATAATACTCATAATCGGACTGGACCTTTAAATCATAACATAGATACACAATGAAAGTTTTTCGGAAATAAACATGCTTTTTATCCTTTTCAGATCAAATACAATCTGTAACGTATAGAAACATATAGAACTTATAATACAATGCATGATGACACATCGGCTTACATAGCCGCTTACATAACCGACATCTTATACCCACGACACTGTCTGCAAAGTCTCTAACACGGAACATGAATCCATATCATAATACTTTGACTCAAAGAAGACTCGCGGGAATCGGAGCTCGCCAATCCCGCTGGAACATCTCCTACTAATATCTTCAGCTCACCTGGGAGTACCTGCGCGGCATGAAACGCAGCCCCCGAAGAAAGGGGGTCAGTACGGAATATGTAAAGCATGAAATGTAGTAAGCGGGATCACACTGAAGTAAAGAGTACGTAAAATCATAAGACTTGCCTTTTTGAAAACATTTGTCATGCATATGCATATATCGGTAAGTAAAGTCTCATCATAATCATATCGTCATATCATCGTACATATATATCGTGCCCCGCCCTCTAGCCGAGGGACTCGGTGAGTAAAATCATATCATAATCATGTATGCATGCGTATATACAAATATATACATACGTACCGCCCTCTGGCGAGGGACTCGGTGAATAGGTGTCCCGCCCCGCTAGCAAGGGACTCGGTATGCCATCCTGGCCGCCATCCTGGCCGCCATCCCCATCACATCACATCATCATATCATCATACATATATACATATAGCGTACCCGGCCCTCTAGTGAGGGACTCGGTGAACAATGCAGAGAAGTTGCACGAATGCGTACCCGCCCGGACTCGGTGAAGACATATTGAGCTTGTACGAGCGAGCAGCGGGAAACCATATGCATATAAAATCATCATCATAGACTCAATGAAGTGATCTAAACGGAACTTCATTTGAAAGTCGGTACAATAGTTATATCAAATATCTTTCTAAAACATAACATACATCATAAACGTATTAACAAAGCCATAGGGATCACAGTCGTATTTAAACCATAGGGATACGGTCTTTCGCCAAATCAATCCGAGTCCGCCTCGGAAAGTTACAAACTTTATTCATTTTAGAACTTTCCACGAATAAATCGAAACGATCCGAGCCTTTCTACGGAAGATGCGGATGTTCGTAGTTTCGGAATCGCGTAGGAAACATACTCTTTTTGTAACCAAACTTTTATGTAATCTTTGAAATCCATTCATGCGGAAAACATAAAGACCATAATTTTACTACATTAAGGATATGAATATCAAGAAACAAATATGGATCATAAACATGCTCGGATCGCAAGAGTGGAATTACCTCGGGGAACGTGTCATGACTTACGATTCACTAAGACATGCCAAAGAAAGAAGGGTGAAGCTTACATACCTTAGCCGCTTCCTAAGCTACTCCGAACTTTCGTCTCGACTTCTCACGATCTACAATAACATCAGTAGGCATCGAACATTAGCCATAAACATCGAAGAATCCAATTCCAAGCCATTACTTTTTCTACGAAATTTCAAGACTTCCCTATAAATTGGACATCCCCGAGAATTCAACTCGGCCAAATATTCAACAACAATACCAACCACCATATAAACGATATCAATACGCAATTCCAAACATATTCTAACATTAATAACTCCTTTCTACATAATCCAACGACATTCATTTATATTCAATTCAACTACGTATATTCAAACTAATATCAACAATCGCATATTCAAATAACAATCCAAAACCATTTAAACACGATTCAAGAATACTTCCAACAATCCGCACAATATTCCAAACAATCCAATTAATGCTCCACTCCCCTCGAAACCTCAAATTTCCATAAGAACAACAACAATACCTTTCTTTCCGCCAAGTTCATAAACTATATCAACAACTCACACAATGACAACATTCTTATCATAAATACTACAAACCATATTATAATTTCATTAACTTCTAAAACAGCCCACAAACGGCTACAACTTCCACTTGAGTCATTGAACTCTCATTCTCATCATAGAATACATAACGACAACAACCAAAATATTAGATAACGTTAATTCATTTCTTGCATACCAAACAGCTCCCTACACGGCCATTCCTCAACCTACATCATTCCATGAGTTTCATTCATTTTCCACACATTACAACAACACACAAACAAGCTATATACAATTAATTCATCACTCCCACGTAACACACACACACCACACGGCCACAACCATACACACGGTTCGACTTCCACTTGCAAAATTCCATGATTTTCACTCATTTCTACATACCACAACATGTACAAACCATTCACAACACATGAAAAATGAGATTGAACCTTACCTTCTTCACTTGTTCTTCACTTCGGCGAGAATGGTATTCCGCAAAAACAAGCGCTTTGCTTGCTCTACCAACTGTTCCACGTTAACGAGGGCCTTTCAATTAGTAGGAAAGCTTGAAGAAAAGAATTTTCCATGATCACTGTTACGCCTCAAAAATTTTCCCGTACTTGAGTGATGAGTAGAACCATGAAGGGTTGAGTGTATGGTGTTTTGATAGGTCGGGGATGGCTAAAAATGAACTTTGGAATCATAAAGTTGCGGAGAGTTTTTCGGCCAGAGTGGTCGTATGTGTAATTATACGACCCGTAAAGTGATTTACGGACCGTATAGTGCAATCGTCCTCCCTTTCGTTGAAAATCTCAACTTTACGCTAAAGTATGAAATGATTAAAAACGACTGAGGACGGCTCCGTAACTCGGTTCACGGACCGTAAATCGAGTCGTAAAGTGCGTCCCTCGGCCAAGCTTCGTTTTTTTTTAATGCTTAAACACGACCTGGAGGACGGGTTGTAAACCATAGTACGGTCCATAAACTGTGGTTTACGACCACTGTTCACCCGACGGGAATTCATTAAACATCAACGTTTGAGTTGTTAAAAGGGGACTTAGGCATCATTTTAATTCATTCTCCATTCATACAACTCAAGAGACTTCTAGAACTCTCCTAATAATTCCTTCACAAGAATTCAAGAGAATCAAAGGGAAAACCAAGAATCAACACCACCAAATTCATGAAATCAAGTGTAAGGACCCAATAAAAGATCATCTAAGTGAAGAACTTCCAAAGAAGGTGGAACTAGGGTTTTGGCTAAGCGAAGTATTTCAACTTAAGGGTTGTTCAACCACCATCCAAGGTAAGTTTTATGATCATTCTACGTTGTTTGAAGTATTGGAAAGCTTAGACAACGGAAATACGTAAGAACATAGAAATGGGTCATTGTTGAGTGAATAGTGACACAAATTGAGTGATGGTTGACTTGAATTATGAATGTTGAGGTGTCGTGAGTACAAATACGTTATAAATGATGTTTATATCATGAAACGAGCATTAAACGCATGAAAGCGCAAGGATGAGCTAGAAGTAGAAATAAAGGGAAATTGGAGGAAAATGGTGGATTTTTGATAAATGTACGTAAATGACGACTTTGATTGCGATATTGTAATTTCTTAGCTAATGAAAGTATGAACTCTCTTGAAGGTATAAACGAGCACACTAGGAGAATCGGCAAGTGGTAGAGTAAGCTAAACGACAAAGGTATGTGAGGCATTACCCTTCCTTCGAGGCATAATCTTATGCATGATTTTTCCTCTTCTTCACGAATTTCCTACGTCCCTAGAGATGAAAAGTCTAAGTTCATGAGTAGCGAGACCGGATAAGAAATACGCTATGAATGCAATAAAGACTCGGGGACCACGATATAATGTTCATATGATATAAATGACGATGATCACGATCCATTGGCATTCCTTCTTATATGTACTCACCTTAAATTGTAAATTCCTCCAAGGTGAGATATGACGTTTATTCCATAACATGACCGGGGGTCTACGACCTTATGTCACCCCGGCATAGACATAACTTACCTTTAAGCGTAACATATGTATATGTGACTAAGATGTTAAATTATGGTAAGACTATGATGAGCGCGATATGTCCATGTAATGAATGTTAATAATGTTAAGCATATGAAATGCATGGTATGTGTGATAATGTGATTCCACCGCGCCTAATTGGCCGGACATGTCACCGCTACGGTGGGCTACTACGATTCCACCGCACCGAGAAAGGCGGACGTGACCACCACTAAGAGGTCGCATATGATGGTCACCCGGACGCAGGTCGACGATATGAGGATGTATGATTGATGTGATGATGCTTGCATGTTATGATAATGTACATGACATATTTACGCATGATGTATGTATACGAAGCTTATTCATATTTAAGGAGTTCTCAGGTTAAATCTTCATTTCGGAACCTATGACTTCCCGGATTATGTTTATTTCATTCCCCCTACATACTCGGTACAATCTTAGTCGACGTCCTTTTCTTTGGAAGTTCGTGTTCATGCCCATGCTGCAGGCAAGGAGGCAGTCTTAGATCCCTAGGAGCCGATGCGACTCGAGCACTCCATTGTCCGGAGGTGCTATTGATTATTCTTTTGGTATATAGTTGTCTATATTCGTATTTTGGGCATGACGGGGTCCTGTCCCGTCTATGTGTCTAGTATTCCAGCAGAGGCTCGTAGATACTCATGTGTGGGTCTTATGGTCTTACGGTCTTCATGTATATGTATGTATGTGTATATTTATATTATTTTGACAGCCGATGAGCACATGATTATAAAAGTAAAGATGTTTCAAATGATGATATACTTTCAAAGTTTCAAGCAAATGTTACGAATAAGAGCATGTGGGTACTAGGGCGAGTGTTGTTCGGTGGTTAGCCCCGGATGCCCGTCGCGGCCCGTAGGTCGGGTCGTGACAATCACCTTGAGGGGGCAAATTTCGGCCAGCCATGGCCGTTTCTCTCCTTTTTTTTTGTCCATGTTTCTTGAAATTTCTAGGATGAAATGAAAAATATATCTTGCATAGTCTCTACTTGTACATACATATATACAAATATATTGCACATGGCCGGCCATGCCCCTCCTTTTTTTTTCTTGTTCAATTTTTTTTTCAAACTTTCTAGAATTTTCTTGAATTACAAAAGATGGACAAGTCTTGCATGGTAATGAATTGTACACATATATATACATATATACTAAACATCCATGTACATGGCCCACACTCCACATGGCCGGCCACATGGCTATCTAATTTCATGAATTTTTTTTTAAGTCTCCAAATCTTCACTTTTGGCCCCATTTTTCATGAAATATTAATTTCCATAATTTCACTTCTAGCCCCAAATTTCCTTAATACTTCATACCACTAAAATCATAAACGCTTATGCCTTAAAACAAGCCCGGAAAGATAGCCTTGTCCACGACTTGTCACCACCACTTAGGATATTCCAACGTACAAAGTACGGGATATAACATCCTTCCCCCCTTTAGAACTTTCGTCCTCGAATGTTCAACTGGTCGTATAGGGTCTTAAAGGTCTCGAGGGGGGTGTCCTTTGCCACCATTACATACAATCTTGTTTACCAATCTTATTTCTCCTTCATTTCCTCCTCAGGTTCGCACGTCCTTTCCTTTCTGTTATTATTCCGCCACGATGCCTTAACGGAAGCTACATCTTTGGCACGCAACCTTCTTGCCTTTACAATTAGTGTAATAAGATTCGATGCGTCCGAGTTAAGCTCTTCCTTCTTGTCAAATCCGATTACGTTCCTCACGGATGATATCTTCAAGAATACTCATTCGTCGGTGCGGAATTCTAAGTGTCGTACCGATTATCGTCATATGATTTTACCCATCCGTTTACGAGCTACTAATAGCCGTTGCACCTTTAACCATTATCGGGTGATACAATTCCGAAAGAGGTTGGCGTATAAATTCACCCCTTTTTTAGTGGCCAACGAGAGTTCGATCCTTTGCTTAAATCGTCTTACAATCTTTCTTTACTCATCTAGATACATTTTCAACACATTGCCTCGTGTCATTACCTTATCTTTAATCCGAACCCTTATCGTCCCTTTTGC
>NC_081345.1:76825388-76832223 GCF_029784015.1 Lycium ferocissimum
AGCACCGCCGAGTCGGGTATGTACGTTATGTCTTCCGGATGGTACTAGAGACTTTGCGTACGTGGTGTGGGTATAGAATGTCGAGTTGTGTGGGCGGCTTCATCACCGACGTGTTGTACAAAGGTTATGTATAAACTTTTGTCAGATAATGGACCTTATTTGATTTGGTATGTATTACATTTTAGTCTGATTTAAGAAAAAATTTTACGTGTGCGATAAAGGTCTGCGGGTTCGCTCGGCCTTAAATCGAGGTCGAGTGCCCATCACGTCCCTCGAAAATTGGGGCGTGACAGTTAAGCTCTATATGTATTTAAAGATGGTTAGTAAGCGAGGCAAATAGTCTAATTAAGGCCTATGTTATCTTAATTGTAGACTTGCAAGTTCGAGAGGTAGAAGTTGGACGATTGGATATACTTCAAGGTATGTTAAGGCTATCCTTTCTTTCCTTTGGCATGATCCTATGATATGAGTCAACAAGCGAGTAAGCGAGCTTCCATATTACTCTACTCTTAGAAGTATTAGAAGTACCTCAGCCTTTGATATTTATGTACCTCGTTTATGATTGTTCCTTCTGTTCATGGGTCTAGTCTTATGTAGCCAGTTCTATGTATGCAGTTTACTCATGCATTACATCAATTATATATATTTATGTACATTGACCCGTGATCAGAAGGTGTTATATACGCGAATATTAGATATATGTGGAGTATGAGAAGAGAGATAGGCGTTATACAGGCATTATCACCATGATGATGATATGAGAATCAAGTTGCACGTACCGCAGCAATGTATATATGATGATGGCCGCAGAGAGGCCGATATGATATGAGAAGAGAAACAGGTGTTATACACGCACATATATATAGATGTTGACCTTCATTGATAGGCATGAGCATGCTATTATGCGGCCACAGTGGCATTGGCAGTTACACAGATTTATGCAGATACATACAGATACTAGTTCATACAAGTACGTGCAGATAGTCATTTCAGCTTATGAGTTCAGATCTTTTTCATGATTCTTGTATATATATGTTGTTCTTATGCCTTACATACTCCGTACATTATCCGTACCGACTCCCCCGTTGCTCGGGGAGGGGGGGGGGGGGGGTCGCATTCGTACCGCGGGTGCGGAGTGCAGACGGATTGGTGGTCCGGCTTAGTATGACTTTTATCCGGCGGCGAAAGTGCACTCCATTTGATCCGGAATTGCAGTTTATTTTGGTATGCCATTCTTTTGAGATGTATATAGATGGGTATGGCGGGGCCCTATCCCGTCCTTCTACGACTTTTATTCCAGTAGAGGTCTATAGACAGTTGTATGTATTAGTCAAATGATGTAGCCTTGTCGGCTTCTATTCTTTTGTGTACGGCATATGTAGTACCTAGTCGCCATGTGTTGTTCTTTCAGCAAGTTTATGTATATACAGATTGTTCAGTGTTCATGATGTCACCTATTTATGAGATCAGTTTAAGTCATGTATGGGCCCTAGATGTCCAGAAGATTCAGATATGAGTATAGGGTGGTTTGGTCGTTAGAGGTCAGACACTCGTCACGACTCATCGGTTTGGGTCGTGACAATCAACTAGCGTTGGATCACCCATATCAACTACAATGTCACTTGGCACCAAAGCAAGCCCATCACATGGTAAAGATTCGTTAAGTTCACATGAAGACAAGCTATGACTCAAACCCGATTTAACAACATGCTCATTAACATTTATTGGAGAGTTGAGGTTAGCTATTTTACCTTGCGGCGTGACCACATCATTCTCTTTACCATGGTTTTCAAGTGTGGATTTCATTTGCTCCTTTGGGAAGCTCTCAACTATTGCAAGTACTTGTGAAGTTTGAGGTTCATCATGCGTCTTACTTCCTTGGTGTGCCTTCGAGGTCCTTTCTAATTTCTTCCAAATCTCACTTGTGGTTCCCATTTTCAAAGCATTTTCATCTCCTTGAGTACCTAAAAAAGAGTCTGCACAACAAGATGAGGAAATAGAAAGGTTAGATTGAATTTGTGGCAACTCTCTCTTAAGTTACCACTTTGCACTCCCCGACTCCTCTCCATTATTCCTATCTTGCCCTTTAAATTAGCCATTAGATTCTTCATTTCGGTTATCATAGCCATCACATCACCAAGTGTAGGTTCCCCGGTGGGAACTTGAGTTTCCTTCACCGTCGTCATCGTACCTGATTAAGAACACTTAAAAATAAGCAAACAACGTTAGTAGTATAGGAATCTCACCATACTCGTGTTTACACACTTTTGCGCTTGGCTAGCACCACTCAAATGAACTCACACTCTCGTACCTTTTACCACTCAATTGGACTGGCCGATGTTGATTCTTGATTGGATTCGGTTGCTTGCAAGGTGCACAATTACTACTCGAGATCGGAATGGATTCTTGTAGACTCAAGAAGAACGAACGACTCAATTAAATCAAACGGACTTGAATCGAGAATCAACGATGAAGTTGTTAAACGAGAAAAAGAACGAAAAGAATTGGCTTGAAAGAAAGGACTCAAGAGCTAGTTAACAACCAAGTAAGGATCAATTAGTAGTTGTTAATTAGTTAGAAGAATCAAAGAAATGAAGTTAGGAAGTAGACAAACCCAGACGAACACTTAGAAAAAATTTCGAAAAAACTCAGGTCATGCTATGGGTGTGCGTCGCACACCAATCGCACAAGGAGCCCCTTTCTGAATCTCTCTGATCAGTGCTGACGTGGAACGCTGATGTTTTTCCCGCCTTTTCATCGTAGTCTTGCACTTCTAGGCGGCTTTAGCTTTTCCCTTTGGCGGCATTTCTGAAATCATAACACACTATTATGGAGGATAAAATCTTATACATGGCTCTATCGCACGATCTTATAAGAAGAAAGATGGTCATTTTTCCTAAATGCCCTGTAGCCTCTTGTTTATTAGCGTGGCGCGCAACACACCATAAACAAGACTCTACTAGACACGGCTCGTAGACACTTCCTAGGACTGAACTACTCTGATATCACTTTTGTCATGACCCGACTAAGGCCATGACGGGTACCCGGGGCTAACCACCGAGCACCGCTCATTCTATTACTCATTCATACACATCATAGGTTCATTCATTAATCTCATACTTATACTCATATTAGAACCATTTCAACTTGAAACATATTTACTTTATACACATAAGCCCTTCGGCTATCAAAATAATGGATGTATGTACATATATATACAATGAGAGACCGTGAGACCATACTACCCACACTACGCATCTACGAGACTCTACTAGAGTGCTAGACATAGGGACGGGACAGGACCCCGTCATGCCCAAAACATGAATATATACATCAAAAGAATAAGTCAAGGGCACCTCCGGAATAATGGGGTGCTTCTCAATCAGCTAATAGCTCCTACGAGTCTGGATCACCTCTCTGTCTACCTGTGGGCATGAACACAGTGTCCAAAGAAAACAGACGTCAGTACGAACATTGTACTGAGTATGTGGGGCATAAACAATAATGGAACATCAATGAAATAGGGAAGCATCGAATGAGGAGCAATCTGTAACTGACTGTGAATCATAAAAGAAATAATGTATGCTGGCTTATTTTCATAATCATCATCATATCATGTATGCATATATGTATGAGCTGCCCCACCATATAAGTACGGCGTGAAAATCATTAGCATTAGCTCGCGTCCGTGCCTCCCGCGTCCGGGGTACCATCTCATGCCGCCCACTAGTGGTGTCCGCGCCATGCCATCCGGCCATGGTGTATACGCCCCCGCAAGCGGTGTCTGCCCGGCCATATAGGCGCGGTGTAATGTCATCATCATATGCTCATCATAATATACTCATCATAATATACTCATCATAATGTAGTCATCATAATATACTCATCATAATGTACTCATCATAATATACTCATCGTAATATACTCATCATAATGTATGCATGGAAACTCAAGGACAACTATACTTTTTCGGGGTGACATAAGGTCGGGAACCCCCGATTCCAATATGGAGCATTCATTAACATTCTGCCTCACCTTAAAGGAATTAGCATATAAGGTGAGCGTATACAATAAACAACATCAATGGATTATGGATAGCGTCATTAGCTTTATAGGAACAACATATCACGGACTCTAGAATCTTTAGACTTAAGCTTAGCATCATCATTATCGTGCTCATAATGTATCTCGTAACTCATATGGCTATTCATGAACATAGACTCTTAAATTTTCCGGAATATAGGAAATGCACGAAGAAGGAGGAAAATCATGCCACAAGATTCATTCCTTAGAAAGAAAGGACTAGCCTCACATACCTTTGTCGTTTAACTATTCTATTTCTTGCTCGTTCTCCTTTAATGCTCACGTCTTTACCTTCAAGAGAATTCGCATTAATATTAGCTAAGCGATTATAAGAATGCTCTTACTAAAGTTAGAGAAAATTGGACAGCATTTCCTTTGTTTATACGACTTCCTCCATATTCCATATTAACTCCCAAACATTCATAACAACAATCACAATATCATAAACAACAATCATCATTCATTTGCATTATCCACATCTCACAATTTCACTTCAAATTCTCCATAATCATGGTCATAGTTCACTATTACGTTCTTTCACATAAAATACTTATTCCATGTTTTAAATGTCATTCATAACCTACTTACACTCATAACATATCCATATTCATGATTCATTCCAAACTACTACTCAACAATGGCACTATTCCCACATTTATGACCCATTTTCTATATTCTTCTACAATCCAAGTTTTTCAACTTTTCAATACCTCAAACATCATGAAAATACCATAAAACTTACCTTAGATATTATAGGAACAATCCTTGAGTGGCAATACTCTTCGTGCACCAAAACCCTAATTCAATTCCAATGGGATTTTCTTGACTTAGATGACTTTAATGTATTTCACACTCTTGATTTGTGTTGGTTTGATGAAGTTGATCATCAATTTCCCTTGTGTTCTTGTGGATGAAGTATATGGAACCTTCTAGAGGTCTTGAGAGAGATGAAGAAATGTGGGAAATAAAATTAATGAAGTGGAACATGTATTTATGTTTGCAACTTAATCAGTCCGTCGGGACTTCCACGGACACTTATACGGTCCGTGGAACATTGCACGGCCCTTATAAGTGGTCGTGGTTCACCACTGAGGAATCAACATCTCTGCTGGGTGTTATACGGACCCTTATACGGACCGTATAAGTCGGTCGTATAACTCCTTCTCCCTGAAATGATCTCCGTCGTTCGTTTGATCTCCAATCCTTATGGAAACTTCTCGACACTTGTTTAACACTTCATTAACAATCTAAGGGATGTTATGACTCTTCTCCAAAATATCATTAACTCTCATTAATTCGATGCTCGTAAATCTTGCCCGACACGCAACATATAACTTACTTTTCTTAACAACTTTCTTTCCTTACCTTAAATGTCTTTAGAATCTCGATTAAGGTCATCAAATGCTATTTCTTACTTATCAAAACATCGTATACGTCATGCCCTTCATTAGTCTATTCACTGTATGTTAACAGGAAATTTTCCAAGGTGTAACAACCCGGTTCAAGCACAACTCGTTTGCGGCCCTTGGTTGCTCTCTTGGCCGTTTCTTGGTTCTTTTTCTCAAGGTGAAGATTCACCTTCTCATGCAACTTCTTCATGGCCTCGGCTCATTTGTTGCCATCTAAACTCAACACAACATCTTGAGACAAAGGGGTTAGATCTAAAGGGGTTAGGGGGTTAAAACCATAAACCACTTCAAAAGGTGACATGCCAATAGTGCTATGGATGACTCTATTGTAAGCAAATTCAACCAAAGGCAACTGTTCTTCCCAAGATGCTAGTTTCTCTTTAACTATGGCCCTAAGTATAGAACCCAAGGTTCTATTGACAACTTCGGTTTGGCCATCGATTTGTGGGTGACAAGAGGTAGAAAACAACAATTTAGTATCAAGTCGTCCCCACAATTCTTTCCAAAAGTAGCTAAGGAATTTGGGATCCCTATCGCTCACTATGGTTTTGGGAATGCCATGCAACTTTACCACATGCTCAACAAACAAAGATGCAATATGAGGAGCATCATCAACTTTATGACAAGCAATGAAATGAGCCATTATAGAAAATCGATCAACAACAACAAAGATGCTATCTTTACCCCTTTTTGGTTCTAGGCAAACCAGTTCACGACTCCAACCACCGTAGGCCGCGACTAGTGCCTCGAGTCACAAATCTGTACACACCCGTTAATCAGAAGTAGCATACGAATAGCTTACGCAGTATACAAATAACATATATATACAGAAAAGTGGAACGTCACCCCGAAGCTGTCACAAATGTACAAATATACATATCGCTATCGCAATCCAAATGAGATAATATCACATATAAGCCGATAAGGCTATCATAATATAGGACGTCCAAATCACAAATCAAGCACAGAGACGACCGAACAAAGAATACCCATAACCCACACATATATGTCTACGTACCCCAAGAGTCATAAATGTATCATATGACGGGACAGCCCCGCCGTACCCGTGAATAAACATATACATATGCACATAACGCATCCGGATCGCAGTATAGCTCCCGAGAACAAGGGAGAGCTCAAGTCGTACCGAACAGAATCCTAAAAATCTAGGGGATCATCCAAATAATTATCTCATCACAGCATGAAACCACTTAATAGCAACAGACGACAAGACCTAGGTGACGCAAAGCAGCGGAACATAGCAAAGCAGATCATAGTCAAACCAAGACGAAAGTAAAGCAATATTCAAAATATCAAAAGTTACCCAAAAAAAACAAATCATG
>NC_081345.1:76832323-76840724 GCF_029784015.1 Lycium ferocissimum
GGCCGCCTAGCCCGACGGTAGGACGGGGGTGTCCGGGGACACCGGCCAGGGCCCACGGGGGGGGTCGTGGAAACGATCAAAAATAAGGGTGAAGTCTAAGTAACCCGAAGCCCCAAAATCAAAAAATGTGCAAAATAGTTGAAAATCAGTTCTCTGATGGGTTGAAGTGGAAAAGGCAAAGCCGAAATAATT
The DNA here is from genome assembly GCF_029784015.1 of Lycium ferocissimum. Taxonomy (NCBI): domain Eukaryota; kingdom Viridiplantae; phylum Streptophyta; class Magnoliopsida; order Solanales; family Solanaceae; genus Lycium; species Lycium ferocissimum. The sequence continues at coordinate 76,832,516 of NC_081345.1, forward strand.
TTTGATGTACGGTAGCTGGCCCAGTTTAACTGCGCGGGAACGTAACATCGCCTGACGGCACCGTTGACGGAGTCGGCAAGTGACTTTTCACAAAGACGGTCCCGTCGAGCTAGTCGACGGCCTGTCGATAGGTTCAACGGTCCGTCAAAGCACATCGACGGTCTGTAGACAGCCAACATCAGAGAACTGAACTGAACTGATTTTTTCATTTAAAACTCACTATGCTTTGATTTCACTTATACGGATTAACTAGATTGTGGTTTTTGATGATTACAGGTATGGCGCCACCCAGGTTAACAACCACCCGAGGGGGTGGCTCGAAGCAAACTCGAACAACAGTTCGAAGAAGGCCCAGTGGCCAACCCACACTTCTAGACGAGAATTATGCCCCGAGGTTAGGGCCCGTGGGGAAGAATGGGGGCCGCTCCTCCCTTGGGGAAAGGGCAGGTTACGAGACCTCACCCCCCCCAAACCCTCCCGGCCCGGGAGGAAATCATCTCATTTAGGCCCCGGGTGAGGATCGGGGGCTCTGGGGAGACCCCTCCCTTTTTGCACGGGGCACGGAATCGGGGGATGCCCCGGCCCCGGGGGGCCCCTTTTCAGATCCCAAACCCGTCGAGCCCACGCCGGTGATGAGAGGCGATCCCGTACTATTTCGAGGGGGCCATTTTTTTGGGGGAACGGGGGGAACCCCAAAGGGCTTGGGGTTTTTTCCTTTTTTCCGCGGGGCCGGGCGGGAAGACATTGGGGTTTGCCACTCACTACCCGGAGCCCCCCCCCCCAAAATGGGGCGGGCGGGTTTTTCGGTTTTGAGGGCTAGAGATCTTACCCGAGCCGGAAAAGCTCATTCGCCACTATCAGCTAGAGCTTATGCAAGAGTTGCTCGGGGAGTATTGCCCGATTTTGGTTCGTGAGATATATGCCGCATATGGGCCTTGATCAGAAAAGTTAGAAAGAGGCGCCAGAAATTGAGGGAGATACCGCCACGGAGTGAGGTTGAGATTAAAGGGGTGAGTGTTGATATATCTACCCAAGCCATCAACAAAGTATATTTCGGTGATAACTACACCGGCCCGAAGCAGACAATCGAGCTAGAGGACAAATTGCTAAGATGCAAGGAACAGTCTGTCAGGGATTAGGTAGCTACAGTGTTGGGTCACTCGACTAAGAGAGCCGAGTTACTAATTTGAAGAATCGGATAAAGAAGAGTTGGTTGACTTTACAGGGCAAATTTTGGTGGAGTGTGGTGCAGTTTCGTTTTCTCCCCACTCAGGCCGATAATGCTCTTACAGTTGATAGGTAGGTTGTCGTAGTCACGTTGATGTCCGGATAGCCGATTGATTTTGGGGCATTGGCTAGTACGGAGATACAGTTGAGGGCTTCCCAGCCCAACAATTTCTTGATATTTTCATGCCTGATTACAGAGCTTGTTCGGAGGTCACAAGTGCGGTTTATAGATGATATCGACCACCGAATTATAGCTTCGTCAGTTTATTCGATAGGAAAGAGCAAGAAGGAGGCCGTTGATGAGAGCCAAGGGGAAGCGGATGGGTTCCCAGTGAAACTTGGAAGGGTACCCCTACCGCAGGAGCTGATTCATCCCGGGGCCGCGGGTGAATCTACACAAGAGTTACCCCCACCGGCCGCCCCCTATTCGAGACTATACGGGCTACGGTTACGAGATCCCGACCGATATTGGAGATGATTCCGTTGAGGCTCAGACTGATATTCCGGAGCCACAGACTTCGCCTCTACCGCCTCCGAGTTCAGTCCCATAACCCGGTCGGGACAGACTTGACAAGGTACAACCGGTAGTTGATCCATATGCCTTCTCAATGGACAACTTTAGGAAATTTGCAAAACAGGCAGCTACGACGGACCAGCAGTCAAAGATCATAGTGGCCCAGCTCGATGATTATATGAGATCAAGAGTGGACGAGGAATTAAACCCTGTGGGGACGACGCTGTCCGCTCGGCTAGATGGATTTGAGATGAGATTGAGCGCGTTGGAGATGGCTCGCCCGACCACTTTCCGATGCTGCGAGGCGAGTTAGAGCGACTTAAGGTTGTGTTGCATTATTGAAGGCCCGTGATGCGAGCCTAGTAGCGCACCACCTTGTACGTGCCGAAGGAGATTAAGGAGGAGCTTCCCGTGGAGCAGTTATTTGCACATACCACAGCGAGTGGTCGGGGAAAGAGAAAGAGAGCGGCCCATGATGAGAAGGAGGTACGAGAGAGCACTCACCCTAGGGGCACGAGTATAGAAGCGGCCGGCGGATACGGCGCAGGCCATTCGAGAGGTCGCTCGTGGAGAATGTCCCAGTTTGGGACAAGGGGCCACCCGCCGAGCGGTGCTCCCAGCGGTGAGACATTGCCACCACCCCTTCCTACTCCAGTGCCAGTGCCTATGGGCACCACTACGATGTTCTTCTTGTGACGCCTTTCGCAGAGGCTCGTTGGTGCGGTTGCATCACACGATGCCTCGCGTGCATCGATGAGTCGCGAGATGACGCACCCAGCGCCACGATGTATTCCTACTCCCTGGGTTTACTTTTAATGCATTAGGGACATTGCAGACTTTTTCATTTGGGGGTGGCAATATTTGATTTGTAATATATGTGTTTAGGACTTCCTCGGCTTTTCTTTGCCGTGGTTCTTTTCCTGAGGGGTTTATTTCTTGTTGAACCTGGAATGTTTAGGTCATGTTTAGATAAAGTAGAGTATTGTTGACTTATGTGGTGGTGGTTTGATTAACTTAGGGCTATCTTGTTTTGATTTGAGAAAAAGTACTCCCCTCCGAAAATTTGAGAGAAAAATGGACTTGGTTGTTTAATTGACATGCATGCTTCTTTGTGTCACATTTAGATTATTGGATTACCTTGTGTACGGAATTATAGTAGGAAGACTAGTGTGTTGACAATTCTGATGCCATGTGTTGTGAGGTTTTGTAGATATATTCTCTAGCTGTGTATGTAATCTAGAACTTTCCTGGTTAGTCGTGCCTGCATTAGAGAGATAAGTAGTATTTGTGAAATGATCTTAGGCTTTGTTTGTGTTAGGACCCCTATTTAGCCTGAATATAAGCCTACCCATAGATTAATATCCCTTGTTAGCCATTTTGAGCCTGAAAACTTGTTCTTTGATTAGCCGTGACAAGCCGATACCCGTTCTGAATATCCATCTTTTTGCACCCGGTCCCTACTTGGCACTACAATAGTAAGATTGAGGCTGAAAGCCTAAGTTGGGGGTGATAGATGGACTAAGGAAATCATGAGGCATAAGCCTAAAGTGGGGTTGAAGTAAAGTGCCTAGTTAAAAGACAGCGGTGTGGTAAGTGTAGAAAAAAAAATGAAAAAAAGAAGAAGAGAAAAACAACAAACAAAGAAAAAAATATAGAGAAGTAGAATCGCAATAAAACCACACCGAGGCAACAAAAAGAAAGAAGGGAAGAAAACAAAAGGCGAAAAGGGTAAAAGAGAAGAATAAGATGTAGTGTTCAAGGAGGGTGAGTCACAGTTATCCAAATATCTATCCTACCCGTCCCCAAGCCTGGATTATAGCCTTGAGAAAGTCCTAGTGTGATAACTCGACGGCTTGTCCAAAGTCGAGGGCGAAAATAAGGGCAAGCTTATGGTATGTGCATGTATAGCTAGAGAATTTCTTTGTGAGTGTGAGTGTTTCTCTTCTCCTTTGTCTTCTGTCCCATTCTGTGTGTACATATATATTGGGACATTCTTTGGTCTTTGTGAGGGCATTAGAATTTATTAAGTGACTAGGTTCCTGTGAGTCTTGATTCGTGTGCGCTATGGTTTCTTTGATAACTAGATGCCATAAGTTGAAGCCTCATGGTTAGTTGCAATGAATCCTTGATTGGTTTTGTCTTTATCAGGGGGAGAGTCATTGTGATACCCTTGAGATGCCGGAAGTTAATTGCCACAACCACTGTAGACAGCTTTACTCTGTGATATCGAGACATTTGTAGATTGAGTCTGTTAGTTGACTTGCTTGAGGACAAGCAAAGACTTTAAGTTAGGGGTGTTGATGTGCCGGGAATTTTGGCATATCCAATGCTTTTTAACTCCAAGTTTTGCTTGTTTTTGAGGAATTTTGTGTCAGTTTGATGTGTTTTATGTGTTGTGCAGGTATTGTGAAGTTAGAATGCTCGGAAAGCAAAAAAAGGAGAAAAATAGGCAATCTGTTCTGATAAGCATAAGGACGGACCGTCAACATGCTCGACGGTCCATCGAATTGCCTCGTCAATAAGTTCCTGCAAAGTAACAAATCATCAGATCATCGACTTGCACCGTCGACATGATCGACGGTCTGTCGAAGTGCTTTGACGGTGGAGTTCCTGCAGAGTGAAAAAAGCATACTCAGATCGTCGATATAGTCGTCGAGCATGTCGACGACCGTCGAACTGCAAAGATGACCCGTCGAAGTGCAAGCCGAGCTAGAACAGGACTGGGATTGATTATTCCGAGTTTGACTTGTATAAATACATGTTTAGATTTTATTTTTCAAACATCTGGTGTTTTAGACTTGCAGTAATTACTTTTGAGTTGTTATTGCTTTTGAAGATTTCCAGACCATTACATTCATTACTTTCAAGTTTTATTCGTAAGTTCAATACAATAATTCAATTATGCAATCTTCAATCTTTTATTGTTTTCTTGTTGCCATGAGTAGCTAAACACCTTTACTAAGGTTGGAAACCCAAGGATGGGTGTGTTGTGATTGGGGATCGTGAAAGATATACGCATAATGGATTGTTAGGGTTTATTTGTTCTTCATTTTCATCATATAGTTAGTGGTTGCAATCATTAGCTAACGCCATAAACTTTAGTTTATTTGGGAAAACAGCTAGGGTTAGGTAAGAACAAATAACAAGAACTCAGGGCTTTAAACCTTATTTAATAAATTCACTTAGGAATAAGAGGAATTTACTTGGCATATTTAACTGTTCTTCATGCATACTTTCTTATCTTTGGAAAAAGCATAGAAAGAAATAATCTTTCTTATTGGGAAATAGTTGATTCACATAGAGGTTAAGTGCATCCATACAAACAGTCCATTAGAAGTATATCAAGATCGATACCCATGATCATACACTTTATCTGACGGGGACACAACCTTGGATCTTTTTACCCATATATTTACAACTTTAAATTTTCAGTCACTTTAAATTAGTCCACAAACTAAATCAACTATAAAACCGTTTTTTGGAATACACCAGGACCGCAAGATTAGTATAATACTTGTTTAGTAAACTTTTCACACCATATTCTCTGTGGGATTCCACCCCAACCTCGTTGGGTTACTATATTTGACAACGTCCGCATTATACCATTAAGAGGTGTAATTTAAGAGTATCAATGTCACAAACAAATAGCTATAAACATATATGACATTCATGAGTATCCAAAGGAAACATTACAACTCTATCGGGGTGACATAAAGTCGGTAAACTCCCGATTTATATTATGGAACAACCATCACGCTCTATCTCACCTTGAAGGAACAAATAACATAAGGTGAGATCAACCACAATGAATAAAATAAAGGAAATCATAAAATAAGCTCAATAATCTCATAATTGCATCAAATCCATAAGCTTTGGAATCTCTAGAATGGAATCATCATCACCATCACTATCATCATAGAAAACATCTATTTTTAGTATCTTAAGAACTTTGAGAATCATGAACTTCTAACTTTTTGGAAAGAAGGATATTATGGAAAACATATATAGGTTCATAAAAAAGGAATCATGCCTTCAGAAAGAAAGGGACTAGCCTTAACATACCTTGTCATTTCCTTAACTACTTAGCGCTTGTCCTCCCAAGCTCATAAATCTACATTCAAGAGAATTCATATTTTTGTTAGGCTTATCGTCATATGCTTGTCTTATGCCTTCAAATTAAATCCTCTTAAAATTTGTCGAAATTCGGGCAGCATCTCCCCTGTTTATATCCCTATCCCAAAATCACAATATCAACAACAATAACAACAACAACAATAACAACCACAACAACAACAACAACAACAACACTAACATCATCAACATCATCATCGGTACCAATATGCTCTATTAAACATCCCACACGATGTTTTTCCCAATTTCTCAACCAACCATAACAATATCTACAATACCATATGTTATATCCCGTATTTTTAAACATTGGAACATTGTAAAGCTAATCGCGACGAATTAAGGGCAAGATTATTTTGGGATACGGGGTAGAGGCTTTTAACATCCGATTTTGTTTCAATGCACAAGTTGCTTATAAATTTTACTTGGTATGAAAATATTAGTGAAGATTAGGGATTAATTAACCATGATTAAATTGTTAAGTGGGGATTAGTGATTAATAATGATTAATTAGACCACAAAGTGGGCCCCACAACATATGGCCGAATGTGATTGGCTCTTGAAGGATAATGGGACACATGTCAAGGTTGGACATGTGTCACCATCATGTGTGGCATATATAAAGGGAAATTGATGACTAATGAATCAATTATCATCTTCACAAACAAAAGAAAACTAAGAGATAGAGAGAGAGACTCTCGGCCATGGCTAGCCGAGAGTGAAGCTTGGTGATTTGGATCAAATTTGATTTTTTTTCAAGCAATTAAACTCCTTATAAGGTGTATAATAACATGGAATTTATCCTAGATAACAAGAAAAAGTATTAAATTCAAGGCACAAATAGCCAAGTTGAGAAGTCAAGTGTAAAAGGTAAGGTTTAATCTTCTTTTACATGTATTGAGGGTGGTTTGAACGTGTTGTAGCTTGTAGAAATGAATGAAAATCATGGAATTATATATGTTGGTCTTTGAGGCCATATAGGGGCTGTTTGTGCATGAAATGGTGAATTGATTTTACTTGGTATTTTGATTGTTGTTGTTATGGATTGTATGGTGAAAATGAAGGTTTAATGATTCAAGTTGGAGTTGTAATTGTTTATGGGCTGTTGTAGAAGCTAATATGATGTTAATATAGTTTCTTGCATCTATGTAAATGATATTGCTAAACGTGTGGTTGTTGGTATGATTTGTGAAATTGGAAGAAAAGAATGTGTTGTTCTTGTTCTTGTTGAGTTGGGAAGATTGCGGGTTGCATTGTATGTTGGTTGAAATTTTTTTGAATATTGTTCGGGTTGCCGAATTATTCTCGAGTCTTGTTTGAATGGTCTCGGGTTAGCACTTAAACGCATGATCATTGGTGTTGGCTTGATTGTATGTGGTTGATTTGAATGTAAAGGAAATGTCGTCAAAATTATTTAGAAAGGAGTTACTAACGTTAGAATGCGTTTCGAATTCCCTCGTGTCCTAATCGTAGTTCTTGACATCTTAATATAGGTTACAGTACTATTGGGCAGCGTATACGGGTTGTGTTGCGTATAAAGGCTAAATGTATGTAAAGCCTATCCCTTCTTTCTTTTGGCATGTCTTAGATGTAAGTAAGATACGATATGAGCTTTAAGGTAACTCTATTCATAAGTTAGTACATGTTTATAATTCTTATTCACTTCTTGATATTAGAATTCTTAATATAGTCGAGCTATTGTCCTCGAGTCTTTTGTATGATTGGATCGTAAATGATGCATAAAGGTTCCTACTCTTAAAGGATTCTGTAATGAATAATGTCCATAACTTTTATAAGCGACTCGGATTAACTTAATACATGTCTATTATCCCTGAGACCTTATTTTGATATAGTTCATAATGATATTCAATGAGTACTGAACATGACTATCGTCCTGATACTCGAGCGTTGATTAGTCTACTTATCTATTGAGTCTCAAAGGATGATTGTTACACCTCGCATTTTGTGCGTATTCGGAAAAAATTGAAAATACTTCGGAACGTTAAGAAATAAGGCTTTGCTTGGGTTTTCTTAATGTGTATGTGATGTCTAAGGAAATATGGACGTGGACATATTAAGGAAGGTTAAGGACAATATAATGAATTGATCTTGCTTGGGATATAAGTTGGTTGTGAAACTTTGGATGTGGAAATATCGGAGAAGGACAAGGGTAAAATTGGAATTTTCGAATTCCTAGTTCTTGAAAATTTTGTGTCTTTGAACAAAAAAAAAAGAAAAAAAAAGATTAGAAAATCAAAAAAGGGGCTGGCCAAGGTGGGCCCCACATGGGAAGATTACAAATATATCACATGCCTTATTTTATCCTTAGATGATTCAAGA
>NC_081345.1:76840824-76867958 GCF_029784015.1 Lycium ferocissimum
TTTTTTAGTCCCGCTAAATTTTAGCTTCTTTTGGATATCCCGCCCAATTTTTCACTTTTTGGCACGAGATATGTGTTTTTTCATAGACCAGCTTAAGTCCCTTCATGTATCTAAAATATAAAAACTAGCTAATTACGGACCAAAAAAAAATCATCCCTATAGGTTTATTTTTGGAGACCTTATTTACAAACCGTCACTAATTGTTGGTCTTTAACGTGTTTCTTTGTGTGATATTTGAAAATCCACTATGGAGTGATGACGCTCTTTCCCTATGATGGAGATCTTCCCTTAGGGAATGATGATACATTTAGGAAGAGTGTTTGAAAAGGAAGGTGATACTTGTTTAGAAATTGTTAATTCTTCTTTATGTGTTCAAAATTGTAGTAGCATGCTAGATCTAGTTCTTGAACCTAATAATGAGGCTACATTTGAGGGCACCATAAATGAAGTTATTTTGCGTGACACCTTTCTTTACTATCTATTCAAGATATGATGGTATTCATGCTATCATTTCTGGAGTACATCTTATGTCATGGGTCCTATCAGTATATAAAGAGGTTGTTTTGACCATGATATATGGGTATCTTTCCTTTGACCCCGGTGAAGTCTTCAATTTAGGTGACTTGTTTAGCTTGGAATTAGAGGATCATTTGTACATCATGTTTCCAGAACCAATGTGACCTTGACTACTTGGTATTTGAAACCATCGTGTATCTTTATATATCCTCATTTCATGACCGTTGACAGCTAATTGGTTAGTGCTCTATGTGAGAGCTTGTTCTTCATAAAATTGGTAGATACTTGGCGATATCACATATTTGTGCATCCTTGGCATGTTGGTAGATTGGTTTATTCTTACGCTAACCATCATGCTTTGAGGAGCTTGTTTTTGTTTGTCTCCTTTATGATTTTGCGAGGTTTAGATTCGAGGACTAATCCTTTTCAAGAAGGGGAGAATGATGCAAGCCCAACTCAATCGAGCTTCATGAAGATGGAGCCTTTGGAAGAGCATGGGAGGTCAATATAGGACGGCCATATCATTACAAGATCGTTATGATATGAAATATTAAAATTGTGAGACCTTACTGGGAGCATGAGAGATGAGAGCTTGTTGAAGCTGATGAATTATGAATATTTTGAGTGTTTTTAGGGTTATCTTTAGAGAGAGAAACTTTCTATGAGAGGCCTTTGGTAGGCTCTTGTTGAATTTTGTATTGTTGAGAGGTTGGTTGCTTGGGAATTCAATTCCCTTGAGGTCAACTTAAGAATTTGGTGTTTCTTTGACGATAATTTAGAGGTCTTAGTTTTATATAACTTTGGTTGCTAAATTGAATCTTAAGTTGTGTCAAATTATCTATCTTTTCTTTTCCTTTGTTTATCTTTTTAATTTATCATTTCCGCGTATCCGTTCTTGTATCCGTTTCCATCTATAATATCTAAATCCGAAGTTTGAAGTGGTTTGGTGAAGTTTGAAGTAGTTCACCATTGTTGAACTTGAAGGTTTTTGAAGAACAAGTGGGTTTGAATTGATTCGACCAATATCTTGTTGTTGTTTGTTGATTTTGGTATTAGATATGTGTTTGTTGGTGTGGAAAACCCTTGGAAATGAAATTTGAAGAGATTTTAAAAGGGTTTGTGATTTTCACACTTGAAGGACCTTTAAAAGCTTGAAATTCAAAAAGTGGGTTTATTGATTAAGGGTTCGATTGGTGAAATTAACTACTACGATTTGTTCTCCTAATCATTAGGAGCTTAGATCTACAATTTGGAGGAAAAACAGGTTGATTTGGAGTTGAATTGAAAATTGGGTGTTCTTCATCATCTTCAAACCTTTAAGGTGATGAAGAAGACCCAAAAGGTACTTTGATCCAAAGTTTTTCCTAGTACAAGTTTAAAAGGTGTTATATCAGCCCAAAAAAAGGAAAATACTAAGTTTGGAGGGGTCCTACATCAGCAAAATTCTAGAAAATCCGACCCAAAGTTTGAGGAATCGTGTACAGGGATCCGCGTGTTGCACCCGCGACGCGAGCCCGACACGGGAACACCAATTAGGTGCTAGACCCGCGACGTGGGTCCAACACCGAAACACCATCACGTGTTGCACCCGCGACGCGGACCTGACACGAAAGGGGAATTTTTCAGAGAAAGATTTTTGCGTGTCGACGCATGGCTAACACCTGATCAAAAAAAAATCTGGAAATTTTTTAAGTGCTCAAAATGGTTTGAATCTTTCCTAACCTCTTTTATTTGATTCTTACATCTAATTAACAACTAGTAATGGCTCTTATTAGTTGTTAACTAGTTCTTGAGTCCTTAATTTCTTTCGTGCCATTTTTTTCCAAGTTTTTCTCATTTTAATATCGTTGAATCTTCTTAGCTCAAGTCCTTTTTATTTATCGAGTCGTCCGTCTTTCAATTAACAAGAATCTATTCCTCTACAAGGTGATCTTGTGAATTGATTTGGATTAAAAGGGTTCTTGACCAACTTTGGAAGAAGCTTAGATTGAGAGGTAAGTTTGAGTGCACACAGTGACGTGGTGCGCTTGCTACTAATCTTGTTTGCTCATTTTGTAGGTACACGAAGAGGATAAATAAGGAGAAGGAGAGATAAGGATGTCTTCCGTAGCCTCAGAATCTTGTGAAGATGATTTTGAAGGTTATGCCTCTAGCAATGGAGGGAATGACTATGAGGGCGACGAAGGCTATGAGATAGATGACATGGGATATGAGCATCACTATTTTTACAATAAATATGATGGTGATGGTGCTCATGAGTTGTATGAGGAACATGGTCGATATGATCGTAACTCGTATAAGGGTGAAGAATACTACTCTGAGGGCAATTGTGAGGCAACACCTCGTGAGGCTTATGAAGAAGAAGGAGTAGATGAGTATGAAGAAGTGTCCTATGGTGGATACAAGCATGAAGAGTCTCATCCTACACGCCATAGACATGGGGGCGAATTGAGGTATGCTCCTTCCTCACACTTTCGATATGAACCACTCGGTGAGAACTTGCAAGACTAGGAAGAATGTGGTGAAGATGAGCCTATTGGCTATGCACTTCATGGTTAGTATGCTTGTGAAGCTAATGGGAGTGCATATAATTCTTATGAGGGGCCTTCTAATAGGTATTCACGTGCATCGCCTTGCAATACTTCCTATTCCAACAAAAATGGAATAAGTGTGTGGAGTAGTCCGAGAAGGAGAAGAGATTATACATTTCCAAATCCAAAGAACACAATGAACTATGATTCTTATCCTAATCCATGGGTGCCATGTTCTCAATATGGTTATGAAGTGGAGGGTAGGAGGAGAGAAGTGTTGAGGGGAGATGACCAAGATGTTGGGTATGGAAGTCCTTATGGCAGTTACTCAAATCCGACATCTTATCCTACTCCAAAAAATACAATGAATCATTACTCTTATCCTATGGAAGGTAGGAGAGGAGTGACGATAGGTGAAGAAAGTGGAAGGAATGAGGGGCCTCAAGCGAGGAATGATCCCAAAGAAGAAAAAAGCACAAGTGGTAGGTTTAAGAAGATAAGAGAAGACTTCAAGTACATAAGTGGTGGATTCAAGGAAATAAAAGAAGACGTCGAGTACATAAGGGAAATACTCCTCCGAATGCTCAAGGAGGAAAATTGAGGGGAAAGAAACCCAACCCTTGTGAAGAAAAAGAGGGCGATGAAGAGGAGAATTCCCCTAACCCTTCTGAAGGAATACTTGGCACTTGTTCCAACTCCCAACAAATTGAGAGAGAAAAGATTGAGAGGAGTAAGGGAGTGAAAAGTGACAGCTCTAGAGAGAGAAAATGAGAGGATGTGAGGAGTGATGTAAGGGAATTGTCATAACCCCATTCTAACTTTTCTTTATTCTCTAGTTGTTTGAAAAATGGTGCAAGTATTCTTGGAAGCAGACCGAATGTTGAGCCTCAAACGTTAAAGGTTCATGAGGTAGTTGAGAGCTTCCCGAAGGAGCAAATGGACTCTCAAGTTGAAATCTGAGGTAAATGAGATATTATGTGAGAACTTCAAGGTAAAATAACTAATCTTAACACCACAAATGATGTGATTGACCATTTTGTTGAAGTGAGTGTAAATAATAGCTTGTCCTTAATTGATCATAATGAGTCTTTGCCTTGTGATGAGCTTAATGCTATAATGACAATTGACAATGTAGTTGACATGGATGGTCCAACAGTAGTTAATCCTATTGATGACTATCTTGACTCTTCTTTTGAGTTCAAGTTGTGTCCACCTAGTGTTGATCCTCTTGATTTGCATGTTAGTAAATTGTCTGTAAGATGTTAGGACACCCACTAGTTGATCTTAGCGATGACCAAATTGACCCTTCTAGCAAGATCAATTTGCGTCCAACTAGTGTGGTTGCTTGTGTTGATCAATTTTTTTGCTATGATAATTCACTATTTGAGGAACCTTGTGATGTGCTTAGTGACCCTCAAGTTAGTGATGATGTTGGTATAATCCTTTACCTAGTCGTGTGCATGAAAGTGTTGTGGAAAGTGACCTTTGTCTTTATGAGAGTGGAATTGCATGCTTTGATACTTCATTGTTAATTGATTCTTCTCTCTTTATAGATAATGCGTTATTTGATATTGACATGACTATTGGGAATGATGAACCTAGTGGGATGTTTGGTAATGTTGAGCTTTTGGTTTCCTTTGGAAACTATAAAGTGATATGTAACCCACTATGGAATGATGACACTCTTTCCCATGACGGAGATCTTCCTTTGAGGAATTGTGATCCATTTGTGGGGAAGGAAAGTGTTACAAAGGAAGGTGATTCTTGTCTAGAAATTGCAAATTCTTCCGTTCATGTTCAACTTAATAATAGCCTATTGAATGATCTTATTCTTGAACCTAATAGTGAGGCTCCATTGGAGAATGACATAGATGAGGAAGTTATCTTAAGTGATACCTTTCTTTATTACTTGTTTGCATATGATGACGCTCTTATTTGTGTTGGGGGTGCATCTTATGTTGAGGAAGGTACTTGTGGGGTAGTTGATTATTTTATTGACCCTAATAGGTGGCTATACTTCCCATTTGATCCCGGCTGTTACCTTGTTGTATTTAGGAACACCTTGTTTGGAAAATGAGTTCCCGTGGTGCCTCATGCCAAATAGAATCAATGTAGTATTACATGCTTCGTATTTTGCAACCATTGGTTTTATTACTTCATCCTTATGTCATGAACTTTGGAGGAACCAACTTCTTGATACCTCATGTGTGCCAATGTTATTCATGATTGTCATTGATGTGTGGTTGTACCACAAATTTTTTCACCCTTGGCATGAACATGTGATTATGCTTTTGTGTGCTAACCCTCAATCCTTAAGGAGTATGCTTTCGTGTGTCTTTCCTTGGGTTTTGCTAGGTTCGGATTAGAGGACGAATCCTTTTGAAGAAGGGGAGGATGATATGATCCTACTTGGCACACTTCATCTCAAGACTTACATCCAAAGCCAAGTTATGGAACTTCAAGCTCTACAAGCAGCATGGATGATAAGGATGGCATTGAAGGACTTTGGAGGCTCCTACAAGCCACACAAGATGGCTTATGATGTGTGGAAGGTGGCTTGGGAGTTTATTGAAGAAGAAGCTACTAGAAAGGGGAACAAATGGGCAAAGTTGCCAAACGTGCAAACAAGGACATTTCTGCAAATTGGCTACACTTGCAAACTTAGACAAGATCGGGAGTTGGCTCTTTGTGCAAGAAAGGTTATGCTTGCAAGAAGGCCATGCATGCAAGGTTGATTAGAGGGCCATTTATGCAAGGAGGGGCGTGTTTGGCCATTGAAGGCCAATTCGTGAATTGAAGACCACACTAAGAAGACTAGCCAAACAAGGCCCTTACTTCATTAAGGGTAGCATTGTAATTTCCTATTAGTCTTCTTTACTTAGCTTGTATAGAAAGCTTGTCTTTCATTTCATTTACTGAGATTATGTTGAATGATGAATTGAGAAACTCCTTTGGAGATAGATTGTTTAGCTCAGTAGCTTTAGGGTTAGTTAGTATAATGGTGGATTTCGTTGTTGGTCTTTGAACATTTAATTCCATTAATTTCATGAAGAGTTGTTCATTTGTAGATTCAATTGAATCACTCTTTCCTTGATTTCAAATAGTATAGTTCTTTTAGGATTGAATTAGATTGAGAGGTGTTGGATTTAATATATCCAAGGTTGCCTATAAATTCACCCTAATTGGGTCTTGCTTTTATCCTCTATTTCTCATCCTTTTTCTTCAATTCTCATCCCCAATTTCTTGTTTATCCTTAATTCCGTGTTTAGGTATTGATTTGGATTCTTCCCCAAATCGATTCGTTTCAAACTTGGGAGCTCATTTGCTCCTCCGGGGAGCTCTCAACTACCTCAAGAACCTTCTAAGGTTGAGGTTCATCATTCGGCTTGCTCCCGAGAATACCTACGCTATCATCAAGACCACTAGAAAAGAAAAGAAATTACAAGGGTTAGATAAAGTTTGTGACAACTCTCTCACATCACTCCTAAACCTCTCCTTTTTCCACTCTAGAGTTGTTAATTTTCGCTCCCTTACGCCTCTCTATTAGTCCTATCTTTCATTCCAAGGCTCCTATATTTCCCTTTAAGTTAGCTATTAGACTCTTCGTTTTGGTTATCACAGCCATCACATCACCAAGTGTAGGTTTCTCGGTGGGAACTTGAGTTTCCTTCCCCATCGTCATCGTACCTGCTTAAGAACACTTAAAAACAAGCAAACAACGTCAGTAGTATAGGAATCTCACCACACTCGTAATTACACACTTTTGCGCTTGGCTAGCACTTCTCAAATGTTCTCACGCACTCTTGCCTTTTACCACTTAATTGTATCGGCCGATGTTGATTCTTGATTGGATTCAGTTGCTTGCAAGGTGCACAATTACTACTTGAGATCGGAATGGATTCTTGTATACTCAAGAAGAATGGACTTCTCAATTAAAACAAAAGGACTTGAGCCAAAGAAGTTTCAACGATTTCAAAACGAGAAAAGCTTGAAAGAATTGGCACTAAAGAACTAAGGACGCAAGAACTAGTTAACAACAAACAAGATCAATTATTAGTTGTTAAATAGTTGTAAGAATCAAAGAACGGAAGTTAAGAAGGAATCAAACCATTTGCAAACACTTAGAACAACCTTCTGATGGTCGTGTGATGGTTCTGCGTCGCACACCCAACGCACAAATGACCCCTCTCTTAATCTAACACTTAGACAATTTCTCAGATTTTTTAGAGTCATGCGATGGTCATGCTTCGCACAAGGATCACACAAAATACCCCTCTCTGAATCTGTGCAACACGCGCTCTGCAGAGAATTAAAATTTTTGAGAATTTTTTTTTTGGCCCCGTGCTATGTAATTTTTTTTTCAACTCAAATTTTGGTTGGATTTTTAGATTTGGTGAGGTGGCTTGAGCCCACAAAACCTAGTATTTTCCTTTTTTGGCCCAACAAACACCTTTCTTGACCTAAAAATTTTTGGATCAAACAAGATTTTTGGTCATCTTCTTCCTATGAAGGTATGAATATCTTCAAGAACACCCACCAATTTAAAAATCCAACTATACCCAAATCAACTCCAAATTAGCTCAAATTTCGAATTTAGGTTCTATTTGATGTGGAGAACAAAACTCAAAAGGTTTTAACCTTCAATTTCCACCTAATCAACAAGACCCATCAACTTGTTCTTCAAGTTTTCAAAGCTCCAAATTTCAAAAAAGGTAGACCCTTCAATCCTTGGTCAAATAACTCCAAATTTTGGATTTAGAGTCCTTATCAACTAGTGGACAAGCTCCAATCAACATGAACCCTTAGTTTTTCTCCTTATTCAAACCCACCAACCTTGTTCTTGAAGCTTTGAAGCTCAACAATGGTGGAACACAAACACCAACTCCAAATTGACTCAAATTTCATATCTGAAACCCTAAAACTCTAAGGAATTTGCATCCAACACTAGAATCAACAACAAAGCAAGGATTTGACACAGATTTTGGAATTTTTGATTTTTTTTTAGAAGCAAAATCCAAGACTAGATTTGTGAAAACAAATCTATTCTAAGCCTGATACCAATTGATACAATAACGGATGCGCGGAAATGAGAAATTAAGAAGATAAACAAAACGAAAAGAAAAGATAGGTAATTTGACACAACTTAAGATTCAATTTAGCAACCAAAGTTATATAAAACTAAGACCTCTAAATTATCATCAAAAGAAACACCAAATTCTTAAATTGACCTTAAGGGAATTGAATTCCCAAGCAACCAACCTCTCAACAACACAAGATTCAACAAGAGCCTACCAAAGGCCTCTCACAAGTTTCTCTCTCTAGAGATAACCCTAAAAACACTCAAAATATTCATCAATTCATCAAAAGCTCCCTAATGAAATAAAATACTAGCTATTTATACTAACTAAATAATAGAAGACCCTATTATTACATAAATGTCATTAATGAGGCAAGGGCCTTGTTTGACTAGTCTTGTGGAGATGGAAGCTTGGAATAGATTTGTTTCCACAAATCTAGTCTTGGATTTTGATTCCTAAAAAAAAAAAAAAATCTATCCAAAAAAAAAATTGAAATTCGAAAATTCAAAATCTTGTTTGATCCTTGCTTGTTTGTTGTTTTTGACACTAGATTTCAGTTCCCTAGTGTTATTTGAGACCAGATCTTAAGTTTCAAGCTATTTGGAGTCACATTGAGTCATTCACCATTGTTGGAGATTGAAGGTTGAAGAACTTAAAAGTGGGCTTTGAAGAAGAAGTAGAAATTGAAGCTTGAAAGTTATTGGGTTATGGTCTCGTAGTTAAGGAGGGCAGAAATCCGAAATTTGGAGGAATTAGGCAAAGGTTTGAAGGATCCACCATTTTTGAATTTTGAAGCTTTTGAAAACTTGAAGAACAAGTTGGTGGGTCTTGATGATTGAGTGAAAATTGAAGGATAAAAACCATTGGGCTTTGTTCTTCTAATGGAAGAGAGCTTAGATCCCAAATTTGGGGCAAAAAGGAGTTGATTTGAAGGAGTTGAAATTTTTGAATGTTCTAGTGTTCTTGAAGACCTTCAAATCTTTATAAGAAAGAAGACTCTCCAAAGATCCATTTGATCCAAAAGCTGTCCACCAAAGTTGTGAAAAGGTGTTTGTGGGCCCAAGTAAGTATCTAAAAGAAAAGAAAAAAAGAAAAAAAAAATCAGAAATATTTAGTCCAATTTTCTGTTTTTTGCAAAAAAAAAAAAAAAAATCCAGAGAAGAATTTTTGTGCATCAGGCCCGCGACGCACGGCCAATACCTGATCACCAAAAAAAAAATTCACAATTTTTCTAAGTGTCCAAAATGGTTTGTTTCTTTCCTACCTTCTTTTCTTTGATTCTTCTAACTATTTGACAACTAGTAATTGATCCTTACTTGGTTGTTAACTAGTTTTTTGAGTCCCATTTCATTCGAGCTAATTCTTTTCGTTCTTTTCTCTTGTCACAACTTCGTCGTTAATTCTTGATTCAAGTCCGTTTGATTTAATTGAGTCGTCCGTTCTTCTTGAGTCTACAAGAATCCATTCCGATCTCGAGTCGTAATTGTGCACCTTGCAAGCAACCGAATCCAACCTAGAATCAACATCTTTTTTTCTTTTTTTTTTTTTTTTTTTTAAAAAAACCCACCAAAATAGTGGCAATTTATTAAAAATCAAAAAAACTGTACAGAAACTAACCAAGTGGTTAGTGAGAAAAAGAAAACAAAAGAAAACTAAAGCAAAAAAAAAAAACCCATTACAACATCAAACATAAATAAAGCTGCTAGAGGTGCTATAGTCTTGACTTGCATCCATTTTTCACACCTCCAAGCTCTCACCAGCTGGTATGGACTTTAGTTAGGTGAATTTGCTGTCGCGACCCGGCTGCGGGCCATGACGGGTACCCGGGGCTAACCACCGAGCACCTTTCATTCTATTACTCATCCTGCGTCAACCATATACCTTATGCCCATAATCATTGAAAGCTATTTTCATTTGAAACATATTTACTGTATATACATGAGCCCTTTGGCTATCAAAATAACATATATACATACATATACATAAGAACTGGTGAGACCATATTGCCCACACATATGTATCTACGAGCCTCTACTAGAGTACTAGACATGTAGACGGGACAGGACCCCGTCGTGCCCAAAACATGAATATATACATATATGTACCAAAAGAATAATCAATGGCACCTCCGGGAAATGGAGTGCTCTCAAACAATAGCTCCTACGAGTTCGGGATAGCCTCCCCGCTACCTCGTGGGCATGAACACGCGTCCAAAGAAAACGACGTACGCACGAACATTGTACCGAGTGTAAGGCATGAATGGAATGAACATAATAGAGAAATCATAAGGCATAAGATAAAAACATAACCTTTGAATGGATACATTTTATACATATATCATACATAACATATCATATGAATTACCATAGCGTATACATCATCATATCATTCGTACTTTATCATATCATTCATACATCATCGTCGTTAAACCGCGTCCGGGTAACCATCATATGCAGCCCACTAGTGGTGATCGTGTCCGGCCTTCTAGGCGCGGTGGAAACATAGCAGCCCGCCGTAGCGGTGACATGTCCGGCCATGTAGGCACGGTGGAATCACAAGCAGCCCGCCTTCGCGGTGACATGTCCGGCCATGTAGGCACGTTGGAATCACAAGCAGCCCGCCTTCGCGGTGACATGTCCGGCCAATTAGGCGCGGTGGAATCACATCGTCGTACATATCATATACTTATCATTCTTATTCATCTCATAGGCATATCATGGCTTTATCATAATTTAACATCATTATACATTTATTATCAAAACATATATTAGAACTTGAGGGCAACTATAGCTGTGTCGGGGTGACATAAGGTCGTGGACCCCCGATTACGTTATAGAGTAATCATAAGCGTCATATCTCACCTTGGAGGGACTAATGTTTTAAGGTGAGTGCACATAAGGAAAACATTAATAGATCATAGTTAACACCATTAACTTCGTAGGAGCATCATATCATGAACTCTAGAATCTTTAGACTTAAGCTCATCATTATCATTGTCGTATTCGTAATGTGTCTCTTATCTCATAAGGCTATTCATGAACATAGGCTCTTAGTTTCTTGAAAATAGGAGATTCATGAAGAAGAAGGAAATCCATGTCATAAGATTCATGCCTTGGAAAGAAAGGACTAGCCTTACATACCTTTGTCGTTTAACTAATCAATCGCTTGCTTGTTCTCCTCTAATGCCCACGTTATACCTTAGATAATGGTAGAATAAGTCTTGAGTGAAATACTCTTCTTGCACCAAAAACCCTAATTCCCTTCTATTGGAATTTCTTGGCTTGGATGACTTTAATGAGGTTTCATACACTTGATTCTTGTTGGTTTGATGAAGTTGATCATCAACTTTCCTTGGATTCTTGTGGATGAAGTTTATGGAATATTCTCGAGGTCTTGAGAGGTTGAAGAAGTGTGTGGAAATGAAATAAATGAAGTGGGAACACACTATATATAAATCGTAACTCGTTATTCACTACCGTCGGACTTCACGGACACTTTCACGGTCCGTGGAACATGGTACGGTCCGTGGAACCGGGTCGTGGTTCACCATCGCCAGCCACCAACTCGCCGGGAGTTTCATGAACCCTTCCACGGGTCAGATAAGATTACACGGTCCGTGGAAGTGGCCGTGTAATCCACAATTTCTCCGATGTTGTTCCCGTCGTCTCATTGATCTCTAAATCCTTATGGAACCTTCTTAACACTTGTTTATCACTTCATTAACAGTCTAAGGGGCATTATAAATCTTCCCCAAAACATCATTAGGTCGTCATTAACTCACCACTCGTGATTCTTGCCCGACACACTACATACGACTCACTTTCCTTAGCAACTTTCTTCTCTTACCTCGAATGTCTTTGGAAATCTTAATTAGGACCATTAAAGACTATTTCTTACTTGTCCAAAAATTGTATACATCATGCCCTTCGTTATTCTATTCATTGTACGCTAAGGGGAAATTTCTAAGGTGTAACATTCTTCCCCCCTTTTGGAACATTCGTCCTCGAATGTTAAGTCATCGGGAATTCTATAAAAATTTCGCCGAGTTTCCCCGTAATATGGCAATCGCCATCCCGTCACAACAACCCTAATAACATTGCCTCACGGGGCCACAACACAATAGCAATATAAATTGGCCACACACGACCCATATGCATAAAAGAAAAGCATACATACCTTATAATTTCTATGTCTCATCATAGATCTCTTCCGGGGGCTGAAACAAATGCGGGTATGTGCATTTCATCTTTTCTTCCGCCTCCCAAGTCATCTCTTCTCGATTGTTATTTCGCCATAAGACCTTAACTGAAGCTATTTCCTTGTTCCGAAGTCTTCGTACTTGCCTGTCTAATATGGCAATGGGCACTTCTTCATAAACTAACTTTTCCGTCACTTGGACATCGTCTATTGGCACAATCTTTGTAGGATCTCCAACACACTTGCGGAGCATTGAAACATGGAAAACTGGATGAACTAATTCAAGTTCTGGAGGCAAGTCCAGTTCATAAGCTACTTGACCCACCTTGCGGATAATCATATAGGGTCCAATATACCGGGGACTTAACTTCCCCTTCTTACCAAATCTCATCACCCCTTTCATTGGCGACACCTTCAGGAACACCCAATCATCACTTGGAATTCTAAGTCTCGCCGGCGGTTGTCCGCGAAGATTTTTGGCGACTTTGGGTCGTTAACAAGCGATCTCGATCACCTTGACTTTTCATCGCTTGCCGAATCAATTCGGGGCCTATTAGCTGTACTTCTCCTATTTCGAACCACCCAATTAGAGACCTGCACTTCCTTCCATTTAAAGCTTCATACGGAGCCATTTGCATACTGAAATGATAACTATTATTATATGCGAACTCAATAAGGGGTAAGTTGTTATATCCTGTATTTCGTACGTCGGAATATTTTAGGTTGGTTGCGACAAATTGTGGGTGAGACTATTTTCCGACTTTGTCGTAAGGCATATGTTGCTTATGATTTCATTGGATGGAGATATTAAGGAAAATTTGGGAAAAAAGTGAAATTTTGGAAATTGATATTTCATGAAATATGGGGCCAAAAGTGGATTTTTAGAAACTTAATTTTCATGAAATATAGGCCATGTGGCCGTGCAAGGTGGTATGAGGTGTGGCCCACATGGATTAATTATAAAGATAGTATAAGATGACTAATTAGTCATCTTCCATATTTGAGAAAATTCAAGAATTTTGGAGAAGAGAAAGAAGGAGACATACGGCCATGTTTGGCCAAAAATTCATGTCCAAGAAATGATCAAAAAAAATTATTCCCTTCTAGTTTTTATACTAATTGGAAGGTCCTTATTAACATGGGATAGTTGTTGGAGCAAGAAAAATATTGGTTGGTGCAATTGGCAAGCTAGCCAAGTGAAGAACCAAGGAGAAAAAGGTAAGAATTCATCCCTTTTTATTATGTTATGAAGGTTTGTTTGTGTTGTAGTATATGGAAATGAGTAGAAATTATGGAAATATGGAAGTTTGCAAAGTGGGTATGAATACATACGTATGTGGCCGTGTGTGTGTGGTATGTTGTATGGTTGAGATGAGTTGAATTTTATGTTGTATTCTAGTTGTGGTTATTGTGGAATTTGAATTGGAAATGAAAGTTGAATGAAAATTGGATGAAGTTGGAAATTAGCATGTTAGCCGTGGGTTATGTTGTGGTGAAATAATGATGGATTTATTTTGTTTAATATGATAGTTGTGTTGTTGTGATCTTTACAATGTAAATGAAGGATATATGGGTTAAGTCGACATTGAAATGGATTGTAGAAGATTATGTCATGTTAGTATGATGTTATGATATTATGGAAATGAAGTTGTGAAAGTGTAGATTGTTGTTATTGATTATGAATATGAACGTAGAAAATGCATCGTGGTAGTTTTATTGTGTATATAGGAATTTCGGGTAGAATATGGAATCGTTGAATATTGTATGGATTGCTTGGAGTGTTCTTGGCCTATGTTTGAATGGTTTTAATTTAATGCATGAATATGAAAATGTTGATATTGATTGGAAAGTGTGAAGTTGGATTGGAAGCTGATGTGTTATGTAGAAAGGAAGACAATGTATGTTAGAATGCGTTTCAATTCAATTGTTGATGTTATTGGTATTGTTGTTGGTTTGGTTGTTGATATTTGGGCCGAGTTGAATCTCGTGATGTTGTATGTATAGGGAGATGTCGCCCAAATTTCCGTAGACAAATATTGGTTGAGATTGAATTCTTAAAGCTTTATGATTAATATTTGGTATATGTGACCAATTATAGATTTTGGAGGAAACGGAATTTGAAATTGGACAAGCGTAAACGGCAAATAAGGTATGTAAAGCTCCCCCATTTCTCCTCTTGGCATGTCTTATATGTACTAGGCTCGAATTTGGACCTTGGGGGCAACTCTACTCTTCGGAATCTACGTCTAGAAACACCCCTTTTTCATTCAGTAGAATTGAATGGTTCATTGTGCGAATAGTTAGAAAAATTGTTTTAACATCTAAAACTTGTGCAAATGAAATCCAATTACTTTAAAATACTCATGAATGACGTTATGAAGTTTGACATGCGTAATCTACATACGCCACCTCACTTGACCGAGGTGGGCCCACTTTGTCCGGATTTTTTCCCTATTATTCAGTTGAACTACCTTGGAAATAAAAATTAAGGGAAGTTTTAGCTACCTTTCTAGTTTCTACAGAATAGCTGTTATATTTATTTATCTGAGTCTGATGATCTACTTTGGAACTTGCAATTACTCCAGAAAGATTATTCTGATATGAACTAATTCGACGTCCGAAAGACTTGTGCTCTGATTATTATTAAAGGTCCGCTATGAGATCTGTCACTTGTGTTACGCCTTCGGGTCTCTGTAAAGTGTTGTATGTTTTATATGCATATGGTCTCTCACTACTCTGCTCGTGCAAGCGAAATATGTCTTCCACCGATTTTAGTGCCGGCACGTATTCGTGCACACTTCTCTCGCATTGTTCACCGAGTCCCCTCACTGAGGCCGGGTACGCTATACATGTATATTTATATGATGAGGTGATGATGGAGACGGTGGCCAGGATGGCATACCGAGTCCCTTGCTAGCGGGGCCGGGTACGTTATTCACCGAGTCCCTCACTAGAGGGCCGGGTACGGTATGTGTATATGTATATTCGCATGCATACATGATTATAATATGATTTTACTTACCGAGTCCCTCACTGGAGGGCCGGGTACGATGTATATGCTCGATGATATAATGATATGATTATGATAAGAATTTATTTACCGAAATATGCATATGCACGACAAATGGTTTCAAAGGGCAAGTTTTATGATTTTTCTGTACTCTTTACTACAGTATGATCCCGCTTACTACATTTCATGCTTTACATACTCAGTACATATTTCGTACTGAGCCCCTTTCTTCGGGGGCTGCGTTTCATGCCGCGCAGGTACACCTGCGAGTCAAGATGTTAGCGTAAGATGTTCCAAAATGATTGGCGAGCTCCATTTTCTCCGGAGTGCTGCCGGTGTCTGAGCATTATGATTTGGATTCATGTTCCGAGTTAGAGACTTTGCGTACGATGTCGTGGGTATAAGATGTCGGGCTGTAAGCGCGTGTAAGCCGGTATATTATTATGCGATGTGTTACAAGTTTCACAGGTGGTAAGATTTTATTTGATTTGAGAAAAGCAAAAAGCATATTATTCTTCGATGAATTTTTGTTATGTGTATTTGTGTCATGATTGGAGAGCCAGCGTGAGTGTGGCTATTATGTGAGTCCGCGGGTTCGCTCGGCCCTAAATAAGGGTCGGGTGCCCATCACGCCCTAACGGAAACTAGGGTGTGACATAAGTGGTCATCCCAACTACCACCGAAATCTAGTACATATGCTCGTAGCTTATCTTCCAAAGTCTGAATGGTGTGTTCGGTTTGTCCGTCAGTTTGCGGATGAAATGCCGTGCTAAGCTTTACTTGAGTACCTAGACCTTCTTGGAAAGATTCCCAGAACTTGGCTGTAAATTGTGCCCCTCTATCTGTGATAATGGATATCGGAACTCCATGAAGTCTCACAATCTCCTTGATATACAATCTCGCATAATCTTCCGCTGAGTAGGTAGTTCTGACAGGAAGAAAATGAGCTGCTTTCGTCAATCTATCCACAATCACCCATATAGAATCATACTTGCCTCGGGAATGAGGTAATCCCACAATAAAATCCATATTGATCACTTCCCATTTCCATATGGGAATTTCCATTGCTTGTAATAATCCTCCTGGCTTTTGATGTTCGATCTTTACTTGCTGGCAATTTGGACATTGAGCTACAAATTCTGCTACGTCTCTTTTCATACCATCCCACCAATATATCACCTTGAGATATGATACATCCTTGTTGCTCCTGGATGAATAGAATACCGGGAATAATGAGCTTCTTCTAGAATCCGACGATGCAATTCTGCGACATTCGGAACGCATAGCCTGCCTCGGTATCTAAGGACTCCCTCTATAGAAGTTTCAAGTGGAGACTTCTCTTTTGCATGACATGTGTCTCTGTAATGACTCAATTGAGGATCTTAATATCACGCTCTTTACTTCCATGTTCAAGGACGAAACTGTGGGATTATTAACACTAACTCCTGCACCACCTGAATCAATCATACGTACTCCAAGATTAGCTAATTGGTGGAGCTCATGAATCAATTCTTTCTTCTCCGAAGGAACTTCACATAGACTGCCCATTGATCGGCGGCTAAGCGCATCCGCTACTACATTTGCTTTCCCGGGGTGGTATAAAATATTCACATCATAATCTTTCAGTAATTCTAACCACCGCCTTTGCCGCAGATTCAACTCCTTTTGTTTGAAAATATATTGGAGACTCTTGTGATCCGTATAGATATCTACATGCACACCATACAAATAATGTCTCCACATCTTTAATGCATGAATAACTATGACCAATTCGAGATCATGGCCGGGTAGTTCTTTTCATGTTTCCGCAATGCTCAAAGCATAAGCAATGACTTTACCACGTCGTATCAGTACGCATCCTAACCCAACACCAGAAGCATCACAATACACAACATACCAATCTGGCCCTTCTGGAAGTGCTAAAACTGGTGCTGAAGTTAATCTGTCCTTCAATTCTTGGAAACTACGCTCACAAGCATCATTCCACTGAAATTTAGCTGACTTCTGGGTTAGCTTCGTCAATGGGGCTGAAATAGATGAAAAGCCCTCTACAAACCTTCTATAATAACCTGCCAATCCCAGAAAACTACGAACTTCTGTAGGCATCGTTGTCACGACCCAACCCCGTAGGCCGTGACTAGTGCCCGAGCTGGGCACCCAAACACATTCATCAAACCCGAATCACATACAGATGGCTTATGCGCATATAAATATCAAACGCTGTCTCAAATTATCTTAAACTATCTCAAACACATCTCAAACACAAACATATATATATATATATATATATAGGCTATCAAATGGCGCAACGGCCCAAAACATATACAAATGCAAGCCGACAAGGTCGCCACGGCAAACGGGATCGCCTTAAACATATATCATACAAACACACTCGTACGAATAGGCACAACCCACATACATGTCCACATACCTCTAAACAGACAAACAGAATCATGTGACGGGACAGGCCCCGCCGTACCCCTGAACAAAGACATACATATGCAACGAACGAATATATACCAAAATGTGGGCTCCGAACAAAGGAGGAGCACTCCAAACAAAGCGAATAGGGTGTCCTAGACCGGCGGATCACCGAACCGTACGTCCGTACCGCGGCATGAAACGCGACCCCGAAGAAAGGGGGCGGCACGAAATATGTACCGAGTATGCAAAGCGAAATATGTAAACAAATCTGAGTCATAATTGAAACAGAGGTACAGAAAGTAAGTGCATATTCAAATACCAAAATGTTTATTTTCAAAATACATCGAAACGCGATCGAAGAAAGCGGGGTCAAAATATGTACCGAGTATGCAAAGCGTAAGATATAGTAAACAAATAAACAGTGCAAGTATCCAATTCAAATACCAAAATGTTTATTTTCAAAATACAAATCATGCATAGGCTCGTAAAATATGGTCGCCGCCCGTCATCGGCGCCATAACACAAGATAACACCGTAAAGTTTCAAATCTCCGTATCCCCGTCACACATCATAACACAAAGATAACGCCATACACAAGATAACACCAAATATAAGCGAACCCGCCCTCTAGCGAGGGTTCGTGAACCATAACACAAAGATAACACCGGAGTATAACATAGTGAGCACGATAACATAACCGGCCCGGACTCGGCGAAAGATACAACGTAATGCACGAGCAGAGTCGTGAGTGACCATATGCATAAAATCATTATCATAGACTCAAAAGATAAGTAAAATGACCATACTTGGAAATCGGGATAATAGCCATACCAAATTCTTTCAAAAGTCATCAGAAACATAAAGGAAAGTCGCGGGACCCACGGACGGGTATCGACCCGAGCCGGGCCCGCCTATGGAAAACATACTCATCATACGCCATAAAATCTCCTACGAACATATCGAGGCAATCCGAGCCTTTCTGTGAAAGTTACGGTCGTTCGTAGTTACGGAACTCTTTAAAAACAAAACTTTTTATGCAAAATTTGAAAATCAATTATTCCAAAGACATAAGGGCCAATATTTCATCACATCAAACATACGAATACCAAGAAACGAATAAGAATCATAGACATGCTCGGATTACGAGAATAGAATTTCCTCGAGGCTCGTGTCATAGCCTATTTATAACTAAGGCATGCCAAAAGAAGGAAGGGTTGAGCTTCACATACCTCGTCCGCTCTCAAAGCTAATCCAACTCAAGCTAATGCCAACCTACGTCTCGAGCTCCCCAAGGTCTACATAACGTCAACGGATATCAAATATTAGCTATAGATGTTTAGGCATTTAATTCCAAACTAGCACTTAATTCTACAGAAATTTGGGCAGCATTTCCCCTGTAAATAGACCAACCCCGAGAATTTAACTCGGCCAAATCAACAACAACAACACCAACAACCAAACTAGCAACATCAATAATCAATTCAAAACGCATTCTAGCATTAAATACTCTTTCTACATAATCCAACAACATTCATTATATTCAATTCAACGGCTTACATTCAAGCCAACATCAACGCGCATACATTCCAATACTAACCCGAACCCATACCAACAATATTCAAGGACATTTCAAACAATTCACACAACATTTCAAACATCCCAAACAACACCCCAACTTACCCGAAAACTGCCCAAACCCGAGAACCACATCCATAACACATCCCTCACTTCCAAATCATGATTTGCACCAACAATCCACACTCTAACAATGTCATTCTCATAAATATAAAAATTAAATTAAATGCACACAATCCTCCAAATTAGCCCAAACAATTACAACATCAATCTTGAGTCATTAAACTCTCATTTCCAACATAGAATCCACATAACAACAACAACCAAAACTCTAAGAGAATTAATTCATTCTTTGCCACACATGAGAGGCTACATTCGGCCAACATACCCACATACAAAGTTCATGATTTCCATTCATTTCAACACACTACAACAACTAAACATGCTACATAGACTTAGTTCATCACTCCTACACAACACACACACACACACGGCTACATACCAAACACACGGCCTCAACTCCAACATACCATATTTCATGATTTTCATCCATTTTGGCATACTACAATATGCATACATCATTCATAACACATAAAATAAGATTAAATCTTACCTTTCTTCTTCAACTTCACAACTAGGCTAGGGTTTGCGATTGATGAAACGAGTGATCTATTGGCCCAAACAACAACTCCACGTTAATGAGGGACCTCCAATTAGTGGATTTGCTTGAAGAAAATATTTTTGTGATGGCTCAATTTGGACTTCAATTTTTTTGGTCTTGGCCGAATGGCCCTTTGAAGTTCATCCAAGGTTCTCTTTTTTTTTCTAAGTGTTGAATGAGGAGAAGATGCCTTAGTAGTCATCTTTTGTGCTTCATATAAGACTTATACATGTGTCCCATGGCCCACACATGTGTTGGACCAATTAAAATTGGCCACAAAATGTGTGGGAACCACCTCCAACTCACACGGCCAAATGGCCTAAAATGCATGATTTCCAACTTCCAATTATTCCACTTTTGGTCCCAAATTTTCCTAAATGTTCCATGCCAACAAATTCATGAACAACTTATGTCTTAAAATAAAATCGAAGGTCAAAAGTCCCGACTTTGTATCCCGAATGTTTTTGTCCCTAACTTACCATAGTTAATCCGGATTGTCCCAATGTACAAAATACGGATATAACATCCTCCCCTCTTTTTAGAACATTCGTCCTCGAATGTTAGATTAACTTTACGGATCTTATAAGCAATTTCGGGGAGTTCTTTTACAACTATCACACACACAATTCATTTATCAACACAAGTCAAGTAAGGAATTTAAATTACCTGTAGGCACCGGAAATAAGTGAGGATACTTCTTCTTCATCTCCTCCTCAGCTTCCCAGGTCATTTCCTCCCGGTTATTATTCCGCCATAACACTTTAACGGAAGCCACATCTTTATTCCGCAACCTTCTTACCTGACGATCCAATATGGCTATAGGCTGCTCTTCATAGGATAGCTCCTCTGTGACCTGGATATCATCTACAGGAAATATTCTGGAAGGGTCACCAATGCATTTACGAAGCATAGAAACGTGAAATACCGGATGTACTGCTCCCAAATCAGCTGGTAAATCTAATTCATAGGCAACCTTGCCTATTTTACGGATGATCTGATAAGGCCCAATATATCTTAGACTAAGATTTCCTTTCTTGCCCAATCTCATAACACCTTTCATAGGTGACACTTTAAGGAATACCCAATCACCAATCTGAAACTCTAAATGTCGACGGCGATTATCTGCATATGATTTCTGTCGACTCTGGGCGCTAATAACCTCTCCCGAATGAGTTTCACCTTATCAACTGCTTGCTGGATCATATCTGGGCCAATCAACTTAGTCTCGCCAACATCAAACCAGCCAATCGGTGACCTGCATTTCCTGCCATACAAAGCCTCATATGGTGCCATCTGAATACTGGAGTGGTAGCTGTTATTATAAGCAAATTCAACAAGTGGCAAATGATCATCCCGCCTACCCCTCGAAATCAATAACACAGCCCGCAACATATCTTCCAGTCCGAATAGTGCGCCGGCCCGTCCGTCGACCGAGGATGGAATGTTGTACCGAGACTCACCTCGTGTCCCCAATCCTTCCCGAAATGATCTCCGTAAATTAGTCGTGAACTCGGGCACCTCTCGTCGGAGATGATAGATATGGGAACTCCGTGAAGCCTCACAATCTCCTTAATATATAACCCGGCATAATCCTCACCGAGTACGTAGTCCGGATCGGGAGGAAACGGGTCGATTTCGTCAGCCTATCAACAATAACCCATATGGAATCATACCTCCGTGGAGTGCGAGGTAAGCCTGTAATGAAGTCCATATTAATTATTTCCCACTTCCACGACGGTATCTCCATCTCCTGTAATAATCCACCGGGCTTCGATGCTCGATCTTAACCTGCTGGCAATTTGGGCACTGAGCGACGAACTCTCGCTATGTCCCTTTTCATACCATCCCACCGTATAAGCATCCGAGATCATGATACATCTTCGTCGACCCTAGGTGAACAAATAGCGGCATAATGTGCCTCACCCATAACCCGTCGCCGCAGCCCCCCGCAACATCGTGTACACATAATCCGCCCCCGTGTAATAGTACTCCATCAGGTGTAATCTCGAACGGGGTCTTTTCCTTCTCAAGGGCTGCGTCTTTGTACTGTGCCAAAATAGGATCCTCATACTGACGCCGCCTTATCTCCTCCGTAATAGAGGATTCAGTAATTCCTCGAACAGAAACCCTAATATCTCCAGAATCAGCCAAGCGGACTCTAAGACTAGCCAACTGATGGATCTCGCGAACCATTTCTTCCCTCTCTGCTGGCACGTCCGCTGGACTGCCCATAGACTTATGGCTGAGTGCATCTGCCACAACATTAGCTTTCCCAGGATGGTATAGAATATCAACATCATAGTCTTTCAGCAACTCTAACCACCTCCTCTGCCGCAAGTTCAGTTCCTTCTGCTTAAAGATGTACTGGAGGCTCTTGTGATCTGTATAAATATCAACGTGAACACCATATAGATAATGTCTCCACATCTTCAAGGCATGAATTACCGCGGCTAGCTCCGCATCGTGAGTAGGATAATTTCTCTCGTGCTTTCGAGCCGCCGGGAGGCATAAGCTATGACTCGCCATGCCGCATCAATACACACCCCAATCCAAAACCGAGGCATCACAATAAATAACATACCCATCCGGACCCTCGGGAAGGGTCGAATCGGAGCCGTAGTCAACTTCTCTTTCGAAGAATCGGAAGTCGCGTTCACAAGCATTAGTCCACCGGAACTTAGCTCCCTTCCGAGTCCGACTTGTTAAAGGCGCCGAAATCGAAGCAAACTTCTCTACAAATCTCCCGTAATAACCGGCCAATCCCCCGTAAAGCTACGTACCTCGCAGGTGTCATAGGTCTAGGCCAATTCTTTACGCCTCAATCTTCCGGGTATCCACCCGATGCCATCGCTCCTATAATATGCCCCAGAATGCCACCGAAGTCGCCGAATTCGCATTTAGAAAATTTAGCATATAATTTACGGTGCCGTGAGTACGCCAAGTACCGTCCTCAAATGATCCGCATGCTCGCTTCCGATCGTGAATAAACCAGGATGTCATCAATAAATACTATCACGAACATATCTAAGAACGGTTTGAATACCGATTCATCGTGTCCATAAACACGGCTAAGCATTAGTCACCCCAAAAGACATTACTCCGAATTCATAATGCCCATATCGGGTCCCGAATGCCGTCTTAGGAATATCGACCTCTCGTACCCGTACTCGATGATAGCTCGACCGTGTGTCTATCTTCGAGAAACACCCGGCACCCCGCAACCGATCAAACAAATCATCAATCCCGGGGAGGGGATATTTATTCTTGATGGTTACCTTATTCACCGCCTATAATCAATGCACATCCGCCGATCCATCCTTCTTTCTCACAAACAATACCGTGCTCCCCAGGATGATGTCTTCGGGCCTAATAAAGCCCTTCTCTAATAAATCCTCGGTCGCTCCTTCAATTCCTTCAATTCTCAGTGCCATTCCGTACGGAGGAATAGATATAGGCCGAGTATCCGGCAGCGATCAATGGCGAACTCTATCTCCCGCTCGGGGAAAGACCTGAAGCTCATCCGGGAATACATCCGGGAATTGATTAACCACCGGGACCGACCGAAGAGTCGGTGCCTCTCGCTTCTAAATCATGTACACGAACCAGATGATAAATATAGCCCTTTCTGATCATTTTTCTTGCCTTGAGGTATGAAATAAACTTACCCCTCGCCGATGCTGTATTACCTGCCCACTCTATAACTGGTTCCACTGGAAATTGGAAACGGACTACCTTCTTTTGACAATCAACATTAACATAACAAGAAGCTAGCCAATCCATACCCATAATAACATCGAACTCAGTCATATCTAACTCTACTAGATCTGCCTTAGCGCAAGTTAAACAATTACCGAACAATCTCTATAAACCTCTCTCGACTATAACGGAATCCCCACCGTGTAGCTACCTCAAAAGGCTCTATCGGTTCGTATTCTATCCTAATTTTATTAGCAACAAGGGGAGAAATATATGATAAAGTAGAGCCGGGATCTATCAGTGCATATACATCTCGAGAGAAGACCAGTAATATACCTGTAACGACATTAGGCGACGCCTCCCGGTCCGTCGGCGGCCCCAAAGCATATGCGGTTCGAAGGACCGCCAGAACCGGAACTCCGCCACGACCTTACCGCGCCCGCCGGCCGGCATACCGCCCCGCAGGCGCATAGCCCACCGAGGATGAAGACATGAACCACCGGGCCGACCCGCAGGGTCGTAGCCGCGCTACCTCGCACCACTCCTAACCGGCAATCTCTCATCGACGGCCCCGACGGCCACAAGTAAAAAACACGCACGTGGCACGAAAACACCCTCCAGGGTGCGCTCCCCACAATGGGAACACCTGAGGTCTGGTGGTCTCAACCGACCGGAACCTCCGTCCAACCGTGAGCCCGAACCCCCGGAGCTCTCGCCGCCCCCGAATAACCCGCACCCTCTCGATCTCCCCGGGCCGCGAACCAGCGGGGCGGCTCCGTGGCCGGCCGGGGAGGATGTCTCGTCTCGTCGCCGCCGAGGCCGCCCGCCTCGAAACTCCCCAAAATACCCAGCGAATCTAGCCCTCTTGGGCTGGCCCCTATCATAATCTCTATCGGGCTGACGCCCTCTGTGCCGGTCCTCCATACCTGTTATATCCCTCATTTGGTACGTCGGAATATTTTTAAGTTGGTGGCGACGACTTAAGAGCAAGGCTACTTTTTCGACTTTGTGTTAAGGTATAAGTCACTTGTGATTTTATGGGATGGAAATATTAAGAAAAATTTGGGGTTAAAAGTGGAATTATGGAAATTTATAATTCATGAAATATGGGACCAAAAATGAATTATCGGAAGTTAGACATTTCATGAAAATTTGGGGGCCAAAAGTGAAGTTTTGGAAGTTTTATTTCATGAAAAAAAAAATGGCCATGTGGCCTTGCACGTGACATGTGGGCCATAGGCCACATGTATTAAGCATATAAGGCATAAGATGACTTATTAAGTCATCTTCACCATTTCATTTCCTAGAAGTTTCAAGAAATATGAAGAAAAAGAAAAAGAGAAGGAGAAAAACGGCTAGGAGGGGCTGGCTGAACCAGCCCCATAAAATGGTCATGAGAAATTGTTTTCTTTAAGCTTTCATATCAGTTGGAAGGTCCTCGTCAACATGGAAGGGTTGTTGGAGCAAGAAAAGCATCCGTTTGTGCGATTGGGGAGCCTAGCCGAGTGAAGGAATCCAATGGAAAAGGTGAGGTTTAATCTTCCTACATGTTTTATGGATGATTTGTGCATGTTGTGATATGTAGAAATGAATGAAATGAATGAAAGTGTGATGTTTAAGTTGGGCCGTGTATATTGTGTCTTGGCCGTGTGTAGTGTGTGTTGTATAGGAGTAGCGAATTAATTGTATTTAGCTTGTTTGGGTGTTGTTGTAATGTGTGAAAATGGATGAAAAATCATGGAATGTGTGTGTTGTGGTGTTGGCCGAAAATGGGCTGATTTGGTGTAAGCATGTGGGACTAATGCGATGTAGTATTTTAGTTGCCGTCGTTTGTGAATTCTATGATGTAAAATGAAGTTTTAATGATCCAAGTCGAAGTTATAATTGTGCGGGCTGAATTGGACGATAATGTGATATTAACATGGTTTCTTGAATTTATGAAAATGAAGTTGTTAACGGGTGGATGGTTGACATAGTTTATGAATTTATAAGAAAGAATTGTGTTAGTGATGTTCTTGTGGATTGGAATGATTTCTGTAAGGTTGGGCATTGGATTGGCTTGTTTGGAATATTGTGCGGATTGTTGGAAATGTTCTTGAATCGTGTTTGAAAGGTTTTGTATTGTTATTTGAACATGCGATTGTTGATATTAGTTTGGATATATGAAGTTGAATTTAATATATATATGAATATTGTCGAATTGTGTAGAAAGGACTTATTAGTGTTAGAATGCATTTGGAATTGAATATTGATGTTGTTATTATGTTTGTTGGTATTGTTGATAATGATTTGGCCGAGTTAAATTCTCGGGATGTCCAATTTATAGGGGAAATCTTTGCCGAAATTTCGGTAGATAAAGTGTTAGTTTGGTATTGAATACCTAAGTACTTTTTGCTAATGGTTGATACCTAATGACGTTATTGTAGATT
The DNA here is from genome assembly GCF_029784015.1 of Lycium ferocissimum. NCBI lineage: Eukaryota > Viridiplantae > Streptophyta > Magnoliopsida > Solanales > Solanaceae > Lycium > Lycium ferocissimum. The sequence continues at coordinate 76,866,942 of NC_081345.1, forward strand.
GTGAGAGTCGAGACTTAAGGTTGGATTAGCTTAGGACGCGACAAGGTATGTAAGGCTTACTCTTTCCTTCTTTGGCATGTCTTAGATACAATTAAGGTATGACATGATCCGTACTTGGAGTAACTCCGCTCTTACGTTCCGAATATGCATATGATTTCCGTTTGCTTCATGATGTAACATTCTTCATATGGTTCTTAAGTCTTATGTATGCTTGTATTCTAAATATTGTGTAAAGAATTTTGTTCCTAAAGAATCCTATGTCTAGAGATGTCCGTAACGTTCGTGAAAAGAATGGGATTACTTTGAAACGTTCGTAGAAAGTTTTGTAACGTGTAATGACTTGGAGTTTCATAGGCGGGCTCGGAATGATTTGATATACGGCTATGGTCCCTACGATACTTTGATATACTTATGATAATTGATATGTCTCCGAGCACCGTCCGAAAGATTTTGATATAGCTATTGTCCCGGTTTTCAAATGACGATTCGTTTACTTCATTGAGCCTCTGAAAATGATTTATGTGCATATGGTTTGTCACTACTCCGCTCGTGCATGCCTCAATGCATCTTTCACCGAGTCCCGGGCCGGGTACGTATTCGTGCATATTTCTCTGCATTGTTCACCGAGTCCCTCACTAGAAGGCCGGGTACGCTATATACATGTCACACCCCAATTTCCGATAGGGCATGACGGGCACCCGGCCCTTACTTAGGGCCGAGCGAACCCGCAGACTCTCGTAATCCACATAACCATACTGGGCCCACAAAACAAAACACGCGCACGCAATGAAAATTTTTCAGAAAATAAACATGCCTTTCGTTTTTTTTCAAAGCAAATAAAATCTCTTAATGTGATGAAAATCGTAATATAAGGCACAACAAGATCGTGGCCGATATAGCCGCTTGCCAAACACATCGGTAGCATAATGCATACAAACACACCGCTTACATAGCCGCTACAAAACGTATCCGACATATCATACACTTGACACCGTTCGCAAAGTCTCTACTAACATC